>NW_007255570.1:572077-582882 GCF_000164805.1 Carlito syrichta
TTCCGCCTCAGCCTTCCGAGTAGCCAGAATTACAGGCGCGTGCTACCACGCCCAGCTGATGTTTTGATTTATTGTAGAGATGAGGTCTCGCCTGCCCAGGCGGGTTTCGAACCCGCGGGCATAAATTTTTTATAAACTTTTATAAGTTTCTATTAAAGAACAGATCCATGCTCCAAGAAAACCCTGTTATTCTGACTGAAGGGCTCAGTCTCTGGCACTGCATCAGGGTACTTTTGATATTAATGCTCAATTTTTAAAAAAACGAAATAATCCTCTTCTAATTTTAGCCAACTTGATCTCACACAAAATTCTTTTCATGAGATTAATCCACAAACCTTCTACAACTTGCTTAAACCTTCATTTTGTCTTATGTTTCCTTTTTTATACTGACATCCTCTTTCAGGACAAAAATTTACTTTTCTTCCCCCTTAACATTTTGACCACAAAAAGTTCTCTGTCACATTAAAGGAAAAAAATTATTCTCTCTTTTCAACTTTACGTCTTTCTTTATACATTCTGTATAGAACAGTGTTTTTAGTAGTTTTGTTTACATATATTAATTATAATGCTACCTCTTAGTAACCCTGATTTTCAGTGAAAACCCTAGAAAATAAGTGATTTTAATTATGTACCAGATGCAGAGCCCAGGACAAATGACAGAGCTGTGAATACAATGCTTGGAGGATCCAACCTCTCCAACATGGCCAAGAGTCACAGCTAGACCAAGGAGAATGGGGCCCAGGCACTGCCCCCAGGCCTCACAGTGATCACTTGTCTAGACCTCAGAATTTAAAGGCTCAAATACAAGACATAAGCTCAAAAACAAAAGCAGGTATCAAAAAATACCATAAAAACAACAACTTTATGACCTTAAAACATCTATTAGAGACAGTATAATCATTTCTGATCAAGAGACCCAGGCAAAAATGTTTAAAAGTCTGTAGATTTTTCTATTTCATTTTACTAACATTTTAAAAACTATATTTACCAAGGGTTTCTAAAGTCACAGGAACTTGAAAGCATTTAGGTTGGTTATTTAATTTATGAGCACTCATTTATTTATAAGCCAATGGTACCACATAGGCAATATATAAACCGACATGTATACATAATACAGACAGACAAATAAAGACTTTATAGCTTTGATTTTAAAATTTTAGCAGTGAGATCAGTAAAGCTCACTAGTTTAAAAGGTTAATGAGATTCAAACTGTGCCTTTTTAAATGGAAAAGGTTAAAAAAGTTTATCTGTCTCACATGATCAAAGTCCTTACTGAGTGTAAGAGAAAATAGGGTAGCACATTTACATCTCAAAGCACAGAGGTATCAATATTATCAAAATACATGTTTAAAATGAAAACAAAAATTATTTTTTAAAAAGCACAGAGAGATAATTTAACCTTTCATAGTAAGTTTGGGTGGGTTAGAGGAAGATTAAACATGAGTGCCAAAGTAACACAAGCTCATAGAAATTTGCTGTAGGATTTTTATAAGGAGATGCATTTCATTTAGATAAGTGCTTTTAATTTATTCTGTTTCCCAACTGGATCACTAAGCTCGGGGCAGAGCCTATTAAGGAACAGGGCCAACAAAGAATTTGTAGCTTTTAGGTCCTAATAATGTAAATATGTGAAAAGCAGTCTCAGTTGGAAGGCAGAGCATCTTGTTCTTTAAAAATCAATTATTCCTGAGGTGGAAGGATTATTGGAGTCCAGCAGGATGATGCTTGGGTGGCCGTGAGGGTGCCACTGCACTCCAGCCTGGGCGACAGTGAGACTCCAACTCCAAAAAAAAAAAAAAGTATCAATTATTCCACTTTTATACTGAATCCTGGGTCCAAAAGAGGAAAATGCTATGAGAACAGCCACATGATGCTTTCCCAGCACACTTCACTACAAAGACATTTCTCTAAGTGTTTAAATCATGCCTTTTTAAAATCTAAATGCAACCGCGAAATGAGCAGCCCACTGTAAATAACCATTCATTGTAAACAGCTGCTGTCGGCCACCTCCAAAACTGCAGCTTTGGCCAGTGATTCACCAGCCATCACACACACAAAGGTCAAGTGCTCTCTCACAGTACAAAGTAATCACTGGTATCCCCCAAAACCAAAGAGATCAGGTAATGTAATACAAAAAAGAGCAGAGTTTCAGCAGAGAAGAACCTGCCAATGACTTCAGATTCCACAGGAAGATGGAAGATCCCCCAAAGGGATGAGTGGCACCTTTTTTTGTGTTCCTTGAGGGGTGTGAGTCATTAGAAGTCTCCTCTAGATTCTCTCATGTGGTACTGAAGACAGCAAAAAGGAAGGAGGAGTTTGAATATCAGTTTTTAATTATGTTGACTTTAGACCATAGAGACTTAAAAAAAGATTCTTTTCAAATCTCTTTTTATCAGATTTTAGCTGGTACAAACAGCTCATAGTCCTGGCGTTTGAACTTTTCTGTACCAAAAGTACTCTCCAGTAGAATTCACCAAAATCAAAAATCCTTGACTAAGTTTATAACTTAACTAAGGACACATGAAGTATCTCCAAAGAGGTGCAAAGCAGTCCTTCACAAGATCCAGAACTACTCAAAAGACAGCTCAAATGAAATTTTGCTAGCTGCAAATGGAGTGCAGCTCACATTTCTGTCCAGCCTTGTGTTCTAGGATCTCAGCTATTCAACTGAGCACCTATGCATGAAGACTCAGAAGTCTCAAGTGCCCACAAATGGGAGAGAATAAAAACAAAAAGCTTCTTGTGGGAAAGAAAAGGATCAATAACAAATGGGTATCCCAAAAGGTCAAGAATCATACAAATAATATAAAACAAATGGGATTGGTTTCCTGACCAGGAATTGGAGCTGGGCCACCCTAGCTAGAGCATGAAGTTCGAGTATATAAAGGATTTTAGTGGCTGGGCCTGGTGACTCATGCCTGTAATCGCAGAACTTTGGGAGGCTGAAGTGGGAGGATCACATGAAGCCAGGAGTTTGAGACCAGTTTGGGCAACATAGCAAGTCCAGGTCTCTACCTTCCTTCCCCAAAATTAATTAATTAATTAGCTGGGCATGGTGGCTGATGCCTGTAGTCCCAGCTACTTGGGAGGCTGAGACAGAAGGATTGCTGGAGCCCAGGAGTTTGAAGCTTGCAGTAAGCTGTGATTGCACAACTGTATACCAGCCTTGGTGACAGATGGCGGCCCTGTCTCCAAAATAAAAAAAAAAAGGATTTTAACTGTTGCTGCTGATCTGATCCCAGCAGGAATGCTGCTTAGCTGATTTTCCAGATGTTAGCATTTTAAAGACATGATAAGATTTAAAGAGTATTGTTTGATATTGGGTCAATAAATCAGTATCATTCATTAGTCTTGGTTTAGAAAAAAATGTTAGGTCTGCATTTTTATAGTCTCAGTAGTTTTATTTTCACTATGTATTTCCATTTGTTTCTTCTGTTCTAAATTTATTAGTAAATTCATTTTCCCCTTCAGAGAGAAGGAAATGTGTGCATTGTGAAATTTCAAAAAATCTCTGCCTAAGAGATGTTTGGGAGCCAAGGGAATAAGCAGAAAGGCCTGAGTTCAGATCACAGGGATAGAAGGAAAAGGGGCAGTTAGAGGAGAAAGGGAGAAAGCCTTTCTTAATAGCTGCAAAATATCCCTTTGTTTACCTTTTGACAGTAGGCAGTTTTTTCTTTCAGGGTTACTTTTAAAAGTTTTTAGGCGCCATTGGAAGAATGTAAGTCTCCTATTCAATTTGGTTGTAAAACCAGCTCTTTACAATTGTGCACACAAATAAATTATTGTAGGCATTTTAAGAACTTCTCTTCTTGGGTCATTGCTGCATATCATCATTCCAGGTTAGGTGAGTCCACTTTCCTAGATATCTACAAAAGTGCACCCCATAAGTGTTCTACATAAATCCACTGGTGTTTCTAAACAGAGGGTTAAGATTTTGAAGCTTGATTTCCTATTATTTAGGAACTTTTCCAAAGTGACCAAGGCCAGGAATGTGTAGGGTCAAAGTGTGTCAAGTCTCAGACTGTCTCTAACTGCCAGGTGGCTGCAGAGTGCTCAAGGTTTGGGGAACCAGACCCTCATATTATACCTATGAGAAGAACAAAATGGGGATACACTTTTCAGTTAGGAACTAACAAGAATTGGCCCCATATGAAAGGCTAAGTTCGAATTTTCAAGCAATAGAAAACAGCTGCAATCTTAAAAGCATCCTATGTAAAATGAAACCACTAGTGCCTAGCTGGCAATCCTTTGACCTGAGCCTCTGCTGTGAGAAAGAAGAAGAAAAAAATTGACCCAAATCTCTGGTCCTGAGGCAGAGGCAGAAGCTTGACCTCAACCTCTGCTGTAAGACAGAGATGGGGGGGAAAGGGGAAAGGCAGTTATCTGCTGAGATTTTTACCCAATGCCCTGTCCAAAGAAGGTTAACACTGAAGCCCTCACTCTTAAAGGAAAGAGGTTTCAAAAACAGTCCAGAGAAAGCACAGGCCTTCAATCAAAGAGTGAAAAGTCCACATTCGGGAGAACTCACCCAAGACACCCAATGGGCTTCTGAAGACGGAGTGTTACCAAGCCCTGCTTTTAGAGAGGGCTTAAATCCTGTCAACTTAAGCCAGATGTGTTCACCTAAAAAGCACAAGTTGGGCAAAATTTAACAAAAGTAGAGAGTTTATTTGGGCCAGGTCTAAGGATCGCAATCTGGGGGCATAGATTCAAGTTGCCCTGAATATACACACTGATTAGCAGCAGTTACAAGTGATTTTCTTTTTTTTTTGCGTTCAAGTGATTTTTAAAGGGAAAGAAGAGACAGTTTCTGAGCTGTTTACTAAGAATTTACATTAGAATAACGAAATATTGATTGTTAAAGTAGAGATGTAGGTTATAGTGTCTGGTGTGGCATTATTAGGTTAATTTATAGTTATTTGTGGCAGTAGCAAGCAGTTTCAAGAGATGAATGCATAGCTCAGAAGGGGCGATAGGACAAGATTGCTGCCTCATTTTTTTTTTTTTTTTTTTTTTGAGTTGGAGTCTCACTCTGTCACCCAGACTGGAGTGAAGTGGCCGCTCCCGGCCACTGCAGCCTCGCCTGCTGGGCTCCAGCGATCCTTCCGCCTCAGCCTTCCAAGTAGCCGGAATTACAGGCGCACGCTACCACACCCAGCTGATTTTTTGATTTATTGTAGAGATGAGGTCTCGCTGCCCAGGCGGGTCTCGAACCCGCGGGCTCAGGCAATCCACTCACCTCAGCCTCCCAAAGGCGCGGGATTACAGGCTGAGCCACTGAGCCCGGCGCTACCTCATTTTAATGCCTTCTGGGCCTGATAACTTAAAAGGGCTCACACTCCAATAAAATCTGGGAACATAGCAAGACCTCATCTCTACACAGAACCAAAAATTAGCTGGGCATGCTGGCGTTAGTCTGTAGTCCAGCTACTGGGTACGCTGAGGCGGAAGGATTTTCTGAGTCCAAGTGTTTGAGGTGGTGGTGAGCCGTGACCGTGCCACTGCTCTCCAGCCTGGGCAACAGAGTGAGACCCCCAACTCAACAACAAGAATAACAACAAAAGTTCTTTTCTCACATCTTTCCAGACAGGAAGGGTTTCCTCCACATGGGTGCGATACTTTACATTTTCTGAAAAATCAAGACCAGGAGCCTCGGACATCTGTGTTTGCTGTCAATTACAGAAGTAGTCTACAATTTGAGACAGTTCTGGACAAGCACAGAAACCAGCCTAGAGAAAATGATGCTTATTAGCAGGCAAAACCTCCACTGTGGAGAATCCACAGGCGGGGAAGTGGCAATAATAGGGCCAAGGGCCAGGCCAGAGCTTACTTTTTTGACTAACTGCAGGAAGGTCTGTGGAAGGGAAAAAAAAGAGGAGAGGGCGCTGTTTAACCACTTAGGAGCACAAATAGCTTTTAAGCACTGTCGACCCACTGCTCGTCTGTCACCAACTGAGGTGCTGGCTCTACTTCATTCTTCACTGTGGCACCAGAGGAAGCTCTCAACCCCCTGCTTGCCGATAGCCTGTCTCGGGTTACTGTCTGTCTTCAGAAGGAATGAACTGCATCTCTTTAAAATGGTGTTTTATTTCTTTAATTGTAATTTAGCCTGTAATTGAGACGGTATAAATTCCATCTATTTCCAATGAGTGTACCTGAACTAGGCCCCGAAGAATCACCATTCAGGTCCCCGTCAGCCAGTGCCTGGGCCAGGGCCTGCGTAACCAGGGCCATGGTGAGAGCTGTGGTGACATCACTCTCAAGAACTTAGGGACTGGCTGGACTTGTTGTCTCACACCTGTAATCCCAGCACTTTGGGAGGCTGAGGCAGGAGGATGCTTGAGCCCAGGAGTTCGAGACCAGCCTAGGCAACATAGCGAGACCTCGTCTCTACAAAAAATTAGCCCGGCGTTGTGGTGTGTGCCTGTAGTTCCAGCTACTTGGGAAGTTAAAGTGGAAGGATCACCTGAGCCAAGGAAGTCGGGACTGTGGTGAGCTGCGATTGTGCCATTGCACTCCAGCCTGGGCAACAGAGTGAGACACTGACTCAAAAACAAAAAAAAAAAACAGAAAAAAAGAAAAGAAAAGAAAGAAAAAAAGAGATTAGGGATATTTCAGAATGTGTGACTCATGGGCTTCCTTTACATCACCAAAGTAATGGCGTCATTCCTCATCTGTGAGCTCCTCAACAGAAGTTTGCCAGGACTCAACTCTACAGCCTCACACATCAGAACCTTTTATTTCAGACTTGGGATGGCAGGGGGAACCCAGGTGCTTGGTTCACTGTGCCTGGAGGGCACCCTTCCCAGCTTTATGTCCCAGTGCTCTTTCCCTTACAGCCTCCGTCCTATGTCCTGAGGGAATGGCCCAACATTCAGGCTTTCTTTTCCCCTCTGATTCCTCTTGGTCAAGTCTACCCTTCTCTGGACTTTCTCTAAAGTCAAGAAAATGCCATTTTGGGGAGGCTGGTGTGACCTCCAGTGCCAGAAGAAATTCACTGACAGCAAATGTCTTCACCTAGTACTTCCATTCTCCTTCCAGGCACATGGGAGGATTGCATTTCCCTACCCCTTGGAGCTAGGCTTCGCCATGTGGCATGCAATGTAAACCAAAGTGGCACATGTCACTTCCAGGTGGGAGCATTGAGAGCCAGTGTGTGGTTTGTCCATGTTGGAGGTTTCCCTCTGCTGTGGCAACCACCATTGTACCAGATAGTGGCTTTGCCAAGAAAGCTGCACAGCCCTCAAGGGGGGCATAGGCTCTGAAACTCACTTCTCACTTGGCCAAAGAGAAAAAAATATTCCAGAGGGTGATCCAGATATCACAGAGGGCAATGGACAATGGGAGCTTCTGCCAGAGCCTGAGATGAGGGTCTAATCAAGAAACAATCTCCATCCAAGAATAGGAACCCTCGAGGGAGGTTTTAGTGTCTGCTAAGTTCTCTCTTCATTCTCCTTTTACGACTGAAATGTCATTCTACACCTGTGCCCCCTTTGTACATTGGGGATATGGGACAAATAACTTGCTATAGACATTTGGATCAGGAAAAACCACACACCCAACGTGCACCCGATGATGAGACTATTGTGCATTGCCTAGAGATTTGGGACTTCCACCAGAAGTCTGCAATGGGCTTATGGGCTGTCATCCTCAGAGAGGAAGGGACTTGATTTTCTTTTTTCTTTTTGAGTTGGAGTCTCACTCTGTCACCCAGGCTGGAGTACAGTGCCATGCTCACAGCCACTCTAGCGTTGACCTGCTGGGGTCAGGCGATCCTTCAGCCTCAGCCTTCCAAGTAGCCAGAACTACAGGTGCATGCTACCATGCCTGGCTAATTTTTTTATTTATTGTAGAGACGAGGCTGGTCTTGACCCCCTGGGCTCAGACAATCCCTTCTTCTTGGCCTCCCAAAGTGCTGGGATTACAGGCTTGAGCCACTGTGCCCTGCCTGGGACTTGATTTTTTCACGGGATAAAAGAGTGAGTCAAATATTTTGTGAACAGAAGGACAGACTATGGTAGATATTAGCATTATTCAACAACAAATATTTCCTAATCTCCTTCTGAGGACATGGGGGTTCATTCTCTTCCTCCCTGGAGTGCAACCCTGTGACTTGAATGGAAGTGATGTAGGTCACTTCTGGGCAGTACACAATTTGCCATTTTCTCTCTCTCCTTCTGCCTTGATGACAGACACTGTTCTAGAGGGTAGCTGTTCCACCCGGCCAAGTTTAGAGTAATGATAATTTAGAGCTCCCAGCCAATTGGAAGACATGTTTCATGAGCAAGAAACCAACATTTTGTTATTTGTTCATGCTGAGCCACTGAGATTTTGGTTACTAGCACATAATCTAGTTCATTCTGACTGATACCATGTAAAATATACACTCATTCTTTTATTCAACAAATGTTGACTTACTGTGTGCCATTCTGAACCCCAACATTACAGAAATTAATAAAGTACGCTTTACTACCTTTAAGGAGCTCACTGGTGAGGGAGGCAGATCAGGCCAATAGACAAGCAACGTTCGCTATGACCCTTCTACTTCATGCGTGTCTGTGCTAGACATGAGCACTCTGGCACTTTTTTGGGACTGTTTTGTATTCGAATGATCTCTGCAACTCTTTCCTCCACCGATACTCAAAGCTCCTATGGACAGAGATTAGTTAGAGAATGAATAGACGGATGGATAATTGGGTGGCTGGGCGGGTAAGCGGATAACTAGATGGATGGAAGGAAGGAAAGAAGGAAAAGATGGGTGGATAGATGGATGGAGGCATCGATAGTTGGGTGGGTGGGTAGGTAAATGGATAGCTAGGCAGGTAGATGCATGGGTGGACGGACGGGCGGACAGACAGGTGGATGGATGAATGGTTGGATGGATGGAAGAAAGGATGGATAGATGGATGGGTAAACAGGTGGATGGATAGATAGATGAATGGATGGGCAGCTGAATGGAAGGGAGGAATTAGGCGCAGCTGCTCTGATTGAAGAAGCACCTTCTCAGGGGCCATCCTTCACCCTTTCTTGACACCATATCAAGCTCCATGTAATAGGGACAGTCATCGATCCTTCTCTGGTTCTCAAGTATTAACAAGCCTGATCCTAGAAATCTTTCTGAGTGATAGCAATACATACTTCTCTCCTTTATTCAACTGAGAAACTTCCATTAAGAACCTTCTGTAGCTACCCTGCCATTGAAAGGCCAGAGTGATCCTTGAAAAGATGAACAGCATTTTGGGCCTCAACATCTTTCTGCAAAAGCCCACCCAAACTCTGTACCCCACATTTCTGTTTTATACTTCATGCTGCCACTGACTTATGAAGAATTTGGGGCAGCCGGGCTCAGTGGCTCAGCCTGTTGTCCCACGCTTTGGGAGGCTGAGGTGAGTGGATTGCCTGAGCCCGCGGGTTCGAGACCCGCCTGAGCAACTTGGCGAGACCTCATCTCTACAATAAATTAAAAAATTAGCCGGGCGTGGTAGTGTGCGCCTGTAGTTCCAGCTACTTGGAAGGCTGAGTGGAAAGATCGCAGGAGCCCAGAAGGTGGAGGCTGTGGTGACCGGGAGCGGCCACTGCACTCCAGTCTGGGCGACAGAGTGAGACTCCAACTCAAAAAAAAAAACAAAGAATTTGGGGCAATTCCAAGGGAGCCTCACATCTGCCTTAGTTACTTGCAGTAGGGAGAGTACATGTTTTGGGTTGAACTTGCATATCAGCATGCATTTTTAAATGTTTTGTTTGCTACTGAACATAATTTGAGGCAGTTACTATAAGAATGTTCCACAGTTGATGTTACAGTAAGAATAAAATACTGAGATCTTCCTCGGAACAGCATGATGGGATAATTTCAGCAGGCCTGGTTCTAGGCTAAATTGTGAAGTCATGGTTTTCATGTTTTCAATACCCTCATCTCACCTGTATCTCCCTGATCCAGCCTGGCACTGGAAAGAACTGTAAGTCAGGAGGTCTGTGTTCACCAGGATCCCCCAGTAAGTAGTTGAGTGTGTCATTTCATGTCCCTTGGCCTTGGCTTTCTTTTCTATAAGAGTCCAAGGTCATACTCAATGCTCTCTTATGTTCTTGCCAGGTCTAGCACTCTGAAGTGTTGTGACTCCCATCCAAGAGCAACATTTTAATTTCAAATTAAATGTTATTTACAATTGAAGAGGTGATACAATTATGTGGTTCAAAACTCATAATAATAAGAAAACACACAGTAAGAAGTTTTGTCCTGTTCTGTCTCCATTCATCTCATTCCTCCTCTTCCCCATCAAGAATTGTGACGAGTTTAAGGTTGACCCTGTTTGCAAGTGAACAACTAAGGTGCCATTGGTTCAGAAATACTGGCAGAAGACATGAGACAGTTAGGTGAGGGACAAAGGACCTCATTACTCTTGGGACAGCAGGAAGCATGTGTTTGATATTCACATCTGTCTCCTGTGCCCCCAAGTTTCAGTTGGGGTTGGGGTACGTGGCATGGCCCAGATGGATGCTACCTATGTAGTAGTTTAGCATCATGACTCAGGAATCCCAGGTTTGGGAAACCCCCATCTTTTATAGGGCTGAGAACAAACCTGCCCAATCTTTGCCTTGGTTGGAGATGTCATTTTACTTTCACCAGACAGCAGATAACCCTGTTTTTTGCTCTCGAGACACTGTCTTGTCTTCCTTGGCTGTTTTATAAACATCCTTGAAAAGGTCATCTGCAGCAAATGTTGCCAGGGCCTCTGCTCAGAAAACATGTAGAAACGATCCTCCAGCACCCAACACTGGCCACCTGGGTGACTGTGCTTACTAGCTTC
>NW_007255570.1:583166-610858 GCF_000164805.1 Carlito syrichta
CTGTTATCCAAGCTGGAGTACAGTGGCACAATCATGGCTCACCACAGCTTCAGCCTCCTGGACTCAGGTCATCCTTCTGCCTCAGTCTCTCAAGTAGCTGGGACTACAGGTGTGTGTCACCATATCTGGATAATTTTTAAAAATTTTCTTTTGTAGAGACAAGGTCTTGCTGTGTTGTCTAGGCTGGCCTCCAACTCCTGGACTCAAATGATCCTCCTACCTCAGCCTCCCAAAGTGCTGGGATTACAGGTGTGAGCCACTGTGCCCAGCCAAATATAAATGTATTTTCTAATTTTACCCTGTTACATAAAAGCAAAATACTACACTCATGGTTGTGCACTTCACTTTTTTTTTTTTAACTTAATAATGCAAGTTATTCTTTTTTTCTGCTGCAGAATATCCATTGCATGGATATGCCATAGTTTATTTATCCAGTCCCCTACAAATGGACTTTTTGCTACCCCAAACAGTACTGTAGTTGATGGTCTTGAACATGTGCCATTAGAATGAAGAGGGATTGGTTACTGAGCCAAATGACAACTATCTGTAATTTAGTTTGATATTGCTCAGTTGCTCTACATAAGGGTAATACTATTTTGTGCTTTCCAGTTTTATCAATGGAGAGGCAGACCAATGCTCTCAAGGACAATATACCACCAGGAAATAGACAGGAAGCAAAATAGGAAGGAAAGAGTTAATGCCTGCCCCCTCCAACTTTGCTGTCTCCCTGCTAGCGCCCCCTATTGGCAGAGCCTAAGAGGTAAACAGCTGGCAAAACCAAGAAGGGCTTGTTGCGGTCCAGCCCGTGTCACAGAGGAGAAGAGGGACCAGGTGGGTTTGGAGCTGGAAGTCAGTAACAAAAACGGACACACTGCAAGGAGTATTGTCAAACATTTAGAGTTTTGCCATCCTAAGAGGTGAGAAGTGGTATCTCAATGAGACTTTAGCGCGTGTTCTTCTTATGAGTGAGATGGACCATTTCTTTATACGTTTAGGGGCGGTTTATATACATTTCTGCTAACTCGCTGTTCATATCCTTTGGCTGTGTTTCATCCAGGTTGTTGGTTTTTTTCAGCAACATCTTAGTGCAAAGAAGCACAGGTTGGTTGAGTAATTACTTCTACCCAGTGTATGTTCATGTTTAAAGAGGAAGTGGAACTCAGTGGAATGACACCCTATTGGGAGAATCACAGACATGTAATGCCCAGCTTGGGAGATCATTAGGCCACCTCAAGACCTTCCCAGCACACACTCTTAGCTCAAGTCTCTATTCCTTGTGTAGCTCAGGCCCTGGCCTTGGAAGCCGCCCATGCCAGCCTCCCCCGGGGGGCCCTCTGGCTGCCTCTACTCTGGCTTAGGTGGTTATTTGCGCACCTGTGGTCTCCTTAGTGAGTCCTTCGGAAGACTTGCTGGATCCTCATTTGTGCCTGAAGTATAGGTGGTCTCTGCCAATGCCACTTCCCCAACTGACTCATCCAAGGTGGGAAATTCTGTCACAGGGCAGCTTTTTCAAAACCTGGAAAGTCCTGGAGAGTTTTACACAAATTCACTGGATATAGAACACACTTTCCAGAAGAGGAAGAGAAACCTGCATAAAATGGTTGACTCATACAACATGTTGGTAAATCCCTCTCCTCTTCTCAGCTGAGAACTGGAAGGAAGCAGAAAAGTTCTCAACCTTCCCAGAGGCCTGTGTGCCAAAGTCTATGTGCTTTTCTTACGTTGAACTCCTCGGACCTCTGTTCATAGCCCAGCTCTTCTGTCGATAGGGAGAGTGATTTACCAAAGAAAGGAGATATTTGACTTTTAATAATAGCTACTGTTTATTGAGTGATGACCATTACATAGTACCTGGCAAGGCAGTGTAGTCATTTCCGTTTTGTAGATGAGAAACAGAGGCTTAGAGAGATTGGGTAATGTTTGCAGGACACACATGTGGTAAGCCTGGAGCCAGGTTTATCTGTTGGGGTAAGAGATGAGTCATTGGATGGCATCTTCCAAGGTACATGGACTGACTCATGTTTGGCAAGCTCAGCAGTGTTAGAAAGGTTCAGAGGAGGAAGAGAATGCGGAGCCCAAGGCTCTTGAGGGACTCCTGGAAGGAGGTGAGTCTTGAGCTGACTTCAGCATTTGGAGGCATAATGATGTATTAGTCCTGGAAGACAGAAGAGGATGAAGGCAGTGGGGAAAGGTGAGGGAGCATTACAGACAGGTAAGCCCACCTGGGTGAAGGAATATGGAGGTCCTAGCATGATGAGGACCTTTTGACACAGGCAGCCACCTATCATCTCCATCCTGTGGTGACAGGTTCATGGGAAAAACTCCTGCACAGATTGAATGAACGCTGCATGGAGGAGTCTGGACCTGGTACTGTGGGGTGAGGACAGCACCCCAAGGGAAGGTGCTTTCCCTCTCCTGTACTGGCTGAAACCATGGCCCCAACTGGGCCAGGGCAGGGCAGGCCTGAGGCCTGCTAAGGTCACCCCTCTGACCACCAGGGCCTCCTAACACCCTCCTGGCCACTCTGGCGAGTCCCCAGGCATTTGGAGAATTCACCTCCTGTTGAAGTTCAGGGTCTAGAGTTCATTTTTGTTTATAAGAGTTATTTGATTTTCAGATTGTAGAAGTAATACACATTTCTTGCACAAAATATTAAAAAAATGCAGAAAATCACAAAGATGACAACAGAGACAAGTAACCTATCAAGCCATCCATCAGAGATTTCACTTGCTGCTTTGGTAGAGAGATTGTACTGGTCACCGTTTGTTGAGCAATCACCAGGCAGAGACTCTGTGCCAGGCTTCACCCCACAACTCCATGAAGAGGAAAGGGCCTTTTACCCCATTTCACAGGTGAAGAGCCAAGGGGTGAGACAATATGGGAAGTTGCCCAGCTTATCTGAATATTGAGCTTGAGCTCTTAGTCATTTTGCTATGCTGTACACACACACACCACTCTCTCTCTCTCTCTCTCTCTCTCTCTCTCTCTCTCTCCTTATAGCTTCACAGTGTAAGATGCCAGTTTCCCTACATCACAACACACTCTCCTACAACACAGTTTTAATATCAGCATTTGGAGGCATAATGACTTATTAGTCCTTTCCCTGTCATTGTTTTTAACTTTTTTTCTGAAATAAGCAAAGCTACTACAAGCATTGTTTTAGCCAAAGCCTTGTGCACATCCAGAACTATTCCCTTATGATAAATCTGTAGTTTAGGAATTGCTAGTTTAAAAGGCAGATGCAAATTAAAGGCTTTTGATACAAACTGCCAAACTGCTTACCAAGAATTTATTAACAATTTATTCTTTCCCCTGCATGGGAACAGTTATCTTTCTATATCCTCAGATTTTTCATTTCAAAACAACCTCACTGACCTGATAGGTGAAAAATGATGACTTGTTTTAATTTGCATTTCTTCCATTCTAGGCGAGGTTGGACATTTTCCCTTAGGCTCTTGTGTTTCAGTATCCTGAAGATCTGTGATGCCCACTTACAGTCCACCCTTCAGTCTCTGTCTGTGTTTTCTATTTAAAATTACAAAGTGAGCTGGGTGCATGGCTCACACCTGTAATCCCAACATTGGGAAGCCAAGGTGGGAGGATTGTTTGAGCCCAAGAATTCAAGACCTGCCTGGACAATATAGCAAGACCTCGTCTCTTCACAAATAAACATTTTAAAAAGTACCCAGGCATGGTGGCATGTGCCTATAGTCCCAGATACTTGGGAGGTTGAGGCAGAAGGATCGTCTGAGCCCAGGAAGCTGAGGTTGCAGTGAGCTGTGATCATGTCACTCCAGCCTGGATGGCAGAGTAAGACTCCAACTCAAATAATAAATAAATAAATAAAATAAATAAAATTACACAGTGGTGGCATCCTGGATGGCAGAGTAAGACTCCAACTCAAATAATAAATAAATAAATAAATAAAATGACACAGTGGTGGCATCCTAGATCCGTACTAGGGTCAGCAGGAAACTCTTCCACCTCCAGGTCCACCTCAAGGAAGCCACTTAAATTATTTGCCCCCGCCACTTTAAGGACTTTTTTTCTTTAATATAAGATGAAACAAGCTCATTGTTTTTTTGGGGGACTTATCCACAAAGCATACTAGGTATATAGAGCATCCACTACTTACTCTCTTATAGAAAGGAAAAGAAAGAGAAAAAGGAAAACATTCTCACTTCCCAGAACTATAAAAAGATTGTCAAGCAAGGACAGAGCTAAGGGACTTACCTGGAAACTAGATCCCTTCTGTCCCAGGAATCCGCTTGGAATTTCTTCCCCTCATCAGCAACTGGGATGTTGCTTAGGAGAGGAGGGTGAAAACTGAGTTAGAGAAGGAATAGGAGGTCCAAGTAGCTTATAAAGGAACCCAGATTATAGAAGATGCCAAACTTTGCCTTTCCTGGAAGTTCAGATGGGGACAGCTGCAGAAATGGCTGTCCTAGAAGCCCTGGCTTAATGTCTCAGACTCCTGCCCTTGGCATCAGCTAGCAAGAAGCCAGTAGCAGGTTTGCAGTGCAGATCTGCAGTGAACTCCTAAAGTGGCACTAACAGTCACCAACTGGAAAGCAGGCAGCCTGGTGGCATGTGGGGGACAGGTTTCCCCTGACCTTGCCTTCCCTCTTGCGTGCATATTTGGAGCTTCTATCGCAGTACGATTCATATATTCTCACCAGACCCTGGTCAACATCCCAGGATGTCAGTGGACTAGGAAAAGAGTGTCGTGGCCACACACATATGAATGTAGGGATGAATCTCCCTTCTATGTCCTGGCCTTGCCACTGGACCAGTCATCTAGAAGCAACATTGACATCTGCCAGTTATTTTTAGCAAATTATATTGATACATGATTCCATCTGTAATACTCCTGGCTGAGTGGATAGTAGTGTACAATATTAAGAATCAGCTACATCCTTCACTATCTGGGAGACCTCCAACAAATTATTTAAGCACTCAAAATCTAACATCTCTCAGTTGTAAAATAGGAATAATAAAGATTCCTAAATCATCCAGAGGGTGATCCATCTCAGTGAATCGCAATTTCGTTCTGCCAATTTGCTCAGATCAAAACCTTGTTGCTCTTCTTGGCCCTTCTCTCAGACTCCTTATCCAATCTAGCAGCAAACCTTACCAGCTTTACCTACAAAATATAAACATATAGCCTGGATCTGACCATTCTTATCATCTTCGCCACTTCTTTCTGGTCCAGGCCACTGCTATCACTTGCCTGCATCATTTTGTTAGCTTCTTAATAAGGTCCCCACTTCTACCTGTGGCCTCCTCCTGCAGTCTGTTCTCCACCTAGCAACCAGAGTAATCCTTGTTAAAACATGAAGTGAGACTCTGTCTTGTATCACTTGCTCTTGGGGAAGTCAGCTGACATGTCATTATGACATTCAAGTAGCCTGTGAAGAGCATCCTGTGGTAAGGAACTGAGCCTCCTGCTCACACCATGTGAGTGAGTCATCTTGGAAACAGATCCTCCAGCCCCAGTCAAGCCTTCTAATGACATCAACTCCTGCCAACATTCTGATGATAGCTACGTGAGAGGCCCCAAGCCAGAGCCTCTCTGCTAAACTGCTCCTGAATTTCTGACCACAGAAACTGCGCAGTAATAAATATGTAGGGATCATTTGTTACCCAACAATAAATAACTAATACAGAATTTTGGAATCCACAGAAGCAGGGGTACCATACCAAATACCTACAGATATAGAAATAACCTTGGGAGTAGGAGATAAGTAGAAGCTAGAAGGACATTGAAGAGAGTGCTACTGAAAGTCTGAAGTGCCTTGAATGGTTTAGATGAGGAGGTCGCTGGTGCAACATGTTGTTGGAAACAGTATAAAAGGGAGTCCTGGATATGCAGTGGCAGAAAGTTTAGCAATAGTGTGTGCTCTAGTCATTTGGAAATAGAAAATGCACCTAAAGAACTGTGTGATTTAGCTAAGGGTATTTCCAGGTAGTGTTAAAAGTTCCACCTGGTTCTTGATACTTATATGAAAATGCAACAGGAGGGAGAAAATTTAAAAGAAAGACTATTAAAAACATAAGGGACCAGGACTTCCTAATTTAGAAGTTTCCTGACACCTCCAGATACCAAATGATGCTAAAATTAAGGAATATATTTCAATTAAAGATCAAATCAAGGGTACTGACAGGAGAACATTGTCCAAAAATGCAACTGAAGATGTGGCTTATTGAGTCTTCAGAAAGATCTAAGGGGGTGCCTTGGATACCATTCAGCTAGACAAAATGTGCTGAAGTGTTTAAATATATGTCTCACAGATCCTCTCAATGAAACAATAGGGTTTTTTGTTTTGTTCTGTTTTTTTTGTTGTTGTTGTTCTGTTTTTGTTTTTTTTAATTTTAAAAAAAGTTTTTATTTTAAAGATGTGGAGTACAATTCAGGGTTAGGTATACAGATGTTCAGTATGCAGGTACCCTTGTTGATGAGGTGTGCCCCCCCCAGCAGTTTCCCACCACTGCCAATCCCTTTCTTATAGTATTATGGTAATTGTTCAAGGTTCATTTGTAGTGAGAACATGTGGTACTAAGTTTTCTGTTTCTGTGACAGATCACTGAGTGTGATAGACTCTAAATCCATCCAAGTTGCTGCAAAGCCCACGTTTGTCCTTCCTTGTGGCTGCATAATATTACATTGTATATATGTACCAGATTTTTTTAATCCAGTCCAGTTTTGATGGGCAGCACAGTTGGTTCCATTTTTTGCTGTTGTGAAGAGTGCTGTAATAAACATCCATGTGCAGGTATCTTTTTTTGTAGAATGATTTGAGTTCCTCCAGGTATATTCCCAATAGGAGGATTCCTGGGTCATTTGGAAGATCAATTTTTAATTCCTTCAGAAATCGCCACACTGTCTTCCAAAAAGGTTGCACTAGTTTGCATTCCCACCAGCAGTGTAGAAGCATTCCTTTATTTCTGCATCCTCACCAGCATCTGTTGTTGTTTGTTTTCTTAATGATGGCCATTCTTACTGGGGTTAGTTGGTATCTCAATGTGGTTTTGATTTGCATTTCTCTGATGATCAGTGAGGCTGAGCACTTTTTCATGTGTCTGTTGGCTAGCCGTATATCTTCTTTTGAGATGTGTCTATTCATGTCTTTTGCCCACTTTTTAATGGAGCTATTTGGCGTTTTCCTTTTGGCACAAAGGCCTAACATCTAGGATCTAAACAATAAGATTTTTAAAGAAGCTTAAAAGTAAGCTAATCCATTGCTGTAGAAGCCCGAGGTAGAGAAGAGCTTATCTCAGAGATTTGTAGGTGTTGCTTTTGTATAATAGAGAAAACTCCATGGACATTCAAAGGAAAATCACACATTTTTAAAGATAATTATATTCCCCCAAATATCTCCAGCTTGGGCTGAAAGACATAGAGGCAGTACAAAATAAATAAAGGCCTTTGAACCTCCAAAATTCTACCAGCAGGAAGGAAGCAGGCTGAGGAAAAAGACAGACAAACAGATCAAAAGAAAAAGAAGAAAGGAGAGAGAGAGAGAGAGAGAAAGAGAGAAAGAGAAAGAGAAAGAGAAAGACCCAGAGGATAAAATCAAGTGTCCTAGAGAGTAGAATAAAGAGCCCAGAAGTTAGAGTCAAAAGTCATGGAGAATTATTCCTTGGCAGAAGTAGGACTGATTTCTAATCTGGGTACTTTCAACATTTTCCCCACTGAATTTCAGAATTGCTATGGGCCAGTGACTCCTTTGTATCTCCCATTTCGCTCCTTTTGGAACAGGAATGGCTAGACTGGTTATCATGTCCATGTTCCAACATCATAAGTTGGGGGAGGGAGGGATAACTTATCTGTCTATTTTGGAGGTCTTAAAATCAAAAGTAACTGTGTTCAAGGAGCTTGCTTAAGAAACTACATAAGAGGAGGCTCATTTACCCCTAGACATCATTTAGATTATGAGATTCTAGACTTTGAGCTGATGCTGTAGTGGGAGGAGACTTTGGGGAAACCTAGGAGTGAATGAGTGTATTTTGCTTGTGGGAGGGATGTGAATTTTGTGGGGCCAGAGAGTAGACTGATGACTTGCCTCAAATATGTCCCCCTACTCAGAGTCACTTCACTTAGAAGTGCCTGGGAAGTTATACCTGCCATTGAGTGTGATCTGCAGTACCCCTGACTGATACTGGGATACAGAAGGCTAGTATCCTTACCTGTTAGTAGCACACATTTTTGGTATCCTTCATACTCAAGAGTTCCCCATGGGATCAGACTGAGACTAGACTTCAGTTGATCCCATTTCGTTGCCTAGTTTCTTCCTTTGCCCTATCCTGCTTTCCTCACTCCTTCAATAAAACACTTGAACATAGAATTCTTGTCTTAGGTTCTGCTTCTAAGAAATTCAACCAAAAAATCTAATAATTATGAAGGGGTGGGGTACTCATTCAACACATGTTCGCCTCATAATGGAATTTTGGGACAGTCTGTGAAATTATCATGGATATTAAGAAGTAAAAAAAAGGATGAAATAGCCTCAAATCCCAAGTTCAGAGATGTTTGAGATAGCACTGGAAACTGTTTTATTTGTTTGTCATGTCTTTTCTATTGAGCTTCAGGAGCTGAGCAGAGGTAATTGTATTCCCTAGTTCATAATACATGGTCTTCACCTGCCTCAGAAAGCCCTTCTCTCATTCTGTTTTACTCCATTTCCCCATCTGTCTGACTCATATTTCTCATTTATTCTCAACTTATACTCTAATGTGTTGGATGAATTTTCTTAAATTTTTTTGTATCATTGTAAAATAGTGTTTTATGTCTATATGTTTTTCATTTGCATAAATGGAAATATGCTATAATTTTTGTTCTGCTTCATGTTTTTTTATTCAACACTATATCTTAAGAAATATTCATGTGATTGTACGTGCATTTAGCTCATTGCTTCTTACTGTTGTGTAAGATCAACTCTTTATGATAACTTTAATATGGTCAATTTTGTCAGCAGCATTCTTCATAGTTTGTACTTACCTATCTTCTTAAATAATTCCTTCTCTGCTCTCAGATCATGGAGATATCCTCCCTCATTGTCTTCTAAAAGATGTGTCTTTTAGGCCGGGCGCGGTGGCTCAAGCTTGTAATCCCAGCACTTTGGTAGGCTAAGACGAGAGGATTACCTGAGCCCAGGGGTTCAAGACCAGTCTAGGCAACATGGTGAGACTCTATAATAAATAAAAAAAAATTAGCCACGTGTGAGGGCACATGCTTGTGGTTCCAGCTACTTGGAAGACTGAGAAGGAAGGATTGCCTGAGCCTAGCAGGTCAAGGCTGCCGTGGCCATGAGCGTGCCACTGCACTCCAGCCTGGGCGACAGAGTGAGACTCCAACTCAAAAAAAAAAAAAAGAAAAAAGGAAAGAAAAAAAAAGATGTAAGCTTTTGCCTCTCACAGGTTTTATAGTCCACCTGAGGTTGGTGGTTTTTTAAAAAATGTAGGGTGAGAGGTAAGGATCTAATTTTATTTTTTATCCCATATAGATAACTAGTTATCTTAGTTATACTGATTAATCGATCATGCAATGACTATTTTGTCCTGGGTTTGGTATTGGGTTCATTATTCTCTTCTACTTGTCTCTTTGTCTCCTGTTGTGCCAATATCACACTATATTAATTTTTATAGCTTTGTTAAAAGTTTTGATGTTTGGTAGAACAAGTCCCTCCACCTTGTTCTTCTTCTTCAAATTATTTTTGACTTTTTGTTCTTTCATAAACATTTTAGAATCAACTGGTTTCGTTTATTTCCTCTTACCCATCGGCACCATGTACATATATATAATGAGATTTTTCTCACAATGTGTTGACACTACACATCAGCTTGGGAGATATTAAAATCTTTAAGATCTAGATACTTTGTATTCAAGTAACCGCTAAGAATATATTCTTAATTTAATTAGTTTTTTTGGTGTGGCTTTTAATACATGTGATAACTTTATGTATAGAGGACTTTCAAACCTATAGTGGATTTATTTTAGTATATAAAAATGCAGTTTTTATTATGTTGTCTAGTTGATTTTTGCTGGAGTGTAGAAAAAGATTCAGCCCATATATCATTTTAAAAATCTATTTTATTATAATAATTTATCTCAAGATTATTTGGGGTTTTCTATATGGAAAACCAAGTCATCTGTAAATAATAGTAATTTTGTCTCTTTCCAATCCTGACATTTCATCTCTTTTTGTTTGTTTGTACTATGGACATGGCCACAGCAGCACTGAATAAAAATAGTGAGTGACAGTCCCATGTTTTGTGATCACAAAGAGAGGGCTTCTGGGATTTCAAAGTATGACGTTTACTATAGATTCGTTATAGATATTTTAAAAATCAGACTCAAAAAGGGTTATCTTTTTCCTATTTTGCAAAGAGCTTTTGTTTTCCCATTGTGAATTTTTGAATTTCACCTAATGCTTTCTAAGGAATTCTAAAAGGCAATGAGATAATCCTAAATATTTTCCTCCTTTGCCATACTAACATAATTATATAATGAATAGCTTCTAACTTGGTCTGGTTGTATTATGTCTTAAAATTTATTTCTGATAAAATATTTATTTGTTAATCTTTTGTTCAGAATATTTAGGAGTCAGATTGTCCTGTAACTTTTTTGTACTAACCTTTCTGGCTTTGGTATCTTCTTAGTCTCCTCAGTAAATTTTTATTCTATTTTTATTCCTTGGTTTACATGGGATTATCAATTATTTAAATGATTTACAGGACGCATGGTAAAATCTTTTGGACTGTTGTTTTCTTTTTACAGCTGTTTTATTTTATTTTTATTTTCTCACTTTTTAAAAAAAGCACTATGAGAGCAAACACTATGTAAAACCAACAACAAAAATTAACATTTGTGGGTCAGATTTAATCTATGAACTGTCAGATTCTTTTTACAACAATTTTAAGCAAGCAATCAATTTCTTTAGTAGTTATAGGATTCCCCAGATTCTTTATTTCTAGTTGAGTCACTTTTGGCAAGTGGTATTTTTCTAAGAATTTATCTATTTCATTTCATCTAAATTTTAAAATTTACTGACAAGGTCATTCATAATATCCTTTTATTACCTGTTTAATCTCTACAGTATATGTTGGCTATGTTTCATTTTTCATTTCTAAAATTGGGTGTTTTAGTTTTGTCTCTTTTTTTCCTTGGTTAATTTTGTCAGATTAATCTTGTATTTCAAGAAAGCAACTTTTGAGTTTGTTGATTCTATAATCTATTTTCTATTTCATTCATGTCTGCCTTAACTTTTATGTCCTTCCTTCTACTTCCATTGGGTGTGTTATATTCTTTTTCTAACTTCTTAGGTGGGATGGCTGCCTCATTCATCTGGACCTTTCCTCTCTTCTGAGGTCAACCTGTGAAGACATAGCATCCCTCCAACTGCTCCTTAGCTGCATCCCACGCATTCTGATGCAGCATTTGCCCTCGCATTTTACTTATTCACTTCCCTGGAGATAAAAGTTGAGGATTCTCTGAATGCTCCATCATCGAAGTAATACCACTGAAAGCTTTTTGCACATATCCCCTTTACCAAACTGTACAAATCGCTGCTTGAGCTTGGGAAACACATCCTTAGTTCTCTTTAAAGGCTGTCAGATTCCTTTCCAGTATGACTATGCTGGTTTATATTCTAGTGCTGGGACATTTAAACACAACCAGGTGAGCCTCAGGTGACATCAGAAGGCCTTCACACCACTTCCACCAACAAGTTGAGTCGATATCAGGTGAGTGGTCTAATTCTGGGACTTGCCACACAACTGACTGCTGATCCACATCTAGGGTGCAGTGGGGCAACGGGGGAACAGCCTGTACGGAGTCCAGTGTGCCAATTAAAAAATGCTGAGTCTCAGGGCTACACGCTGTCTTTGTAGAGGCCTGAGGCCTTGCTTGTGGATGGAGAGCTAGCTCCATCCCCAGGCCTTTTTCTCTTGTCTGGCGCCACCCAGGATTTTGTGATGGGCCCCATCTCCTTTCCCTAGTCCCCATGACAAACCCTTGACCCTAAATGATGGCCTGTTTCACTCCTACCCTCATCTCCTTGGGCTCCTTCAACCTCCCGGTGTCACTGGTTATTCAACACATGCCCAGATGCCCACTGGAATGCCACACAAGGCCAAGCATGAGCAGAGGGGCCGCGTGACCTTGGGGTTGCCCCAGGGCCAGCTTCCTGGAAGATGTTTCAAAGACAGAGTCCAACTCCCAAGCCCAGTCTCTTGTGATCTTAATTTGTGGCTTTGTCTGATGGGACTTGCTTTCCTCCGCATCTTCCTCTGGCTGTTTGTTTGGGTGGAGGCTACTCCCCTCCCTTTCATGTCTGAGCAGCTTCCTCCGGTGAGTGCTCACTGTGGGGTCTGCAGGCCTGGGCTCCACAGGGAGGCGTGGGCTCTCCTGAGCAGGGGAGCCCTTGGGGTGGGCTTCATCTTGGGGCTGCCTCCGAGGGCCATCTCTGCCCAGTGGCAGTCTCTGCAAAACTGACTGAAGCTCTCGGCAGATTTCCTTGGACTTGGGCTAATAAGATTTTTCCTTTGAAAGGAACTTTCCATTGTTTGTTTTAAAAGTGAAATGAGCATTTTTTCCAACCACAGAGGCGATGTTGAAGGAGCCTGTAATTTCTAGGATCCAAGACGGGAATTTAAAAACAAGAAGAAGAAAGAGGGAAAAAAGTCTTTCCAATTAAAACGGGTCTCTTTCTTCCTCCCCTCAGGCTTTTTCTCGTCTT
This sequence comes from Carlito syrichta, assembly GCF_000164805.1. NCBI lineage: Eukaryota > Metazoa > Chordata > Mammalia > Primates > Tarsiidae > Carlito > Carlito syrichta. The sequence continues at coordinate 595,904 of NW_007255570.1, forward strand.
CAGTCCTCATCTCGGGGAGTCAGCAGGACCCTTGTATTTTCCTTCCACCCCAAACTCTAATGAGCTCATTCTTCCATTCTCTTTTCACCAGCAGGAGATACCTGCAGCTAAGTAGACAGAGGAACTGGGTCAAATCTGAAGTTGAACACGAAGTTCCAGTGCCATGCTGCTCAGCGCACACCTGCTGTGCGCCATGCAGCGACTACCAGGCACATGCCCACAGCACAGCTTGGTCTCAGGGAGCACCCAGCCTGGTAGCAGGACAGCTGGGCACGTACATAAGCAAAACATGGGATGATGAGAGTGAGAGCAACAGGTGGAAAGGAGTAGTGGGTGCAGAGATGGGTCTGGTGAGCTGCCATTTAGTGTTTTTTGTGTCTTTCTTTTTCTTTTTTCCTCCTAGAACAAAGCGGTAGGTGCATACCAGACAGGGTACCAAGGTGAGGATGACACAATCTTTGCTCCCAGGGGATCACAGTCTTTGGGGGTTCCACTCACAAGTCTAGATCAAGACAGACAGACAAAGTACCAAGTAAGTATTCTAGGCGGGCAGAATCAGTACCAAGTAAGTACTCTAGGCAGGCAGACTATGTACCAAGTAAGTACTCTAGGCAGGCAGACTCAGTATCAGGTAAGTACCCTTGGCAGGCAGGCTCAGTGTTATGCCTTAGTGGTAAGCACAATTCCTCGGGAGGATCAGGAGAAGGAAAAATGAGCTGAGACTGAGGAGGAAGAAGGCTTTCAGGGGAGATTAGAAGAACCCCTTCTCTTAAATGAAACCCTGGGGAAGAAGGTACTGGACTGGGCAGACATGTAGCACACATCTGTGAGGTTGGCACACAGCATCAGCAGGGCACAGGGGAATGAGCGCCCTCCCCAGTCATGAGGGGCTCACTGCTCAGAGGAGCTGACCTGGCCTGAACACTCAAGTTCATTACCACCCCTGATTCTACCTTCAGAGTTTGCAGCACTTGGCTGGAAAGTTTATGAGAACTGGCTTATTCTCTGGTGTCTTGGCACTTTCCCTTCATGTCCTGATTGGAACCAGGGAGGCTGTAAGTGCAAACGTTTTTGTACCTTAGAGTAAATTATATCTGCGTTCCTGGAGAAGGCCGTGGTGAAAGTGTCTCTTGTTTCCACGGCCCCACTCCCCCTCAGGAGACCCGGATTCCAAGCTGGCGCTACTATAAAGTTGATGAATGCTTGCCAGGCCCTAATCCAATAGGCAATTGCCCTTCTTCTCTCCTCTCCTTTCTGCAGGGAAAGGAAGCTGGATTTTTTAATAAGGTAATAGCACCTCTTTTATATTTTCCTTTCATAAATTATAAAGAATTGAAAGCAGAATAAGGCAGCAGCTTGGCATAATGGAAAGATTACTGAACTGGGTGGGAGTGTAAATTGGTGCAACCACTTTTGGAGAGCAAATTGGCAAGACCTAGTAAAGCCGAAGCCCAGCCGCCCCTCTCCCGGGTGCGTTCCCTGGAGAAGCTCTGGTTCACGTGGCTAGGAGACATTGCAGCATTGTCAGAGATAGCAGCACACTGGGGAAAGTGGCCCACCAACAGGACAGTGGAGAAATTGTGTCCCCCAAAGATGTACTGCAACATTATTTGTAAGAGTAAAAAAAAATAGAACTCAAATGTCCATCAGTAAAGAGATGAATTGTGGTATCTGGGTAGTTAGAATGAACCAGCCTTGCGTTTCCCAACATGGTTAAATCTCCAGACCACAATAGCAAGTTGCAGAAGGACTCGTACAGCATAATGATGTTTATATCAGGTTTTAAAACATACAAAATGATTCTATGTACTGTTTATAGATACATACATATGTTGTAAAAGTATAAAAACATGCAACATGATAAATACCAAGTTCAGGATGGTGGTACCCTCTGGGAAGGGGGGCCAGGGAATAGAATTGTGGAGGGCACACAGGGACCCTCGCCTGTGTCAGTGTTTTATTTAAAAACAAAACCTGTCGACCATTTTTGCAAAATGTTAAAATTCAGCAGGGCTAGGAGGTGGGCATCTCACTTTTCTGCATGCAGGTGACCTGGTTGTACCTCAGCTCTGCCACTAATTCACCATGTGACTTCGGGCAAGCTGAACCTCTCTTTGGATCTCAGTTTCCTCACCTGAATGAGATGGTTTAGACCAGATCATCCACTGTCCCTTTTATGGCTCAGAGATTCAGAAGGAAGCCTGGGGATGATTATGCCATGAGCTTCTTGAGCAAATGTCCAATGAGACCAAGGAAGGGGATGACAGTATCAAACACCGGGAAGGAGGCCTGGCTGGCACCTTCCTAAGCCCGCTTGTGTCTTCAAACTGGGCAGCTGCCCAGAGCATGGAGGACAGAATGCTCACCACTCAGGCGGTTCACTGCTCAGCCTCCCCTGTGGTCCAAAAGCAAGACACGAGGAAGCGCTGAATTGGGCATTGGGTGGTCAGCGCTCCAGACCCAAGTCCCATGAACTGGCTGTGTGACCATGGGGAGTCGCCTCACCTTGCGGGTAATCTCGTCAGTAAAAAGTGAGGATGGTACTCCTCCTCTTCTTCCCAAGGAAGAGGTTTGTGGCCATGCAACAAGATGATGGCCATGGAAGTGCCCAGGATGGAAGGCACTGCTGTTGCTATTTTCATCCTCAGCCAAATCCTCAAATCTGTTCTTTTCTTCCATAAACAGTTTTTCTCACCCAGCCTAGACAAAGGGCTCCCTCTGTGCTCTACCCACTCTCCTCTGCTCCTAAAACACTACTTACTTTTGGAACAGAAAGACTGTCCCTAGCTACACAGAAGTTTGTGGATTCATTCATTCCGTACTGATTGAATGCTGGTACTGTGCACGGTGCTGGGAACACAGGGCTCCTGCTTTCAGAGAATTTATACTGTGGTGAAAGGAGACAGAAAATCACTGGATAAATAGCAAGAACATAAAAAAAAAAAGGAAAATAGTGTGATGTGCAGAGATTGAGCAGCCGGTGAAGGGAAGCTAGTTGAGGTCAGGGAATCCTCTCCATGGAGGCAGAAGGCGACTCTGCTCTCTCTGCAGGGCGGAAAGTGGGGCACCAGGTAAGAAGATGATTCCAGAGCTCAGGTCAAAAGGATGAGGTCTTGGATTAGGGTCACTGCTGAGGAGACAGAGAGAAGCAGAGGAATGGGGACATGTTTTGGCTTGATGTGTTGGATGTGGAGCTTAGGGGAAAGAAAATGGGGATGACTCCTTACATTTTGAGTTCTGTCATCGGGTAGATGTCAGGGCTGTTTGCTGAGACTGGGAAGAACAAGTTTGTGGTAGAAGATAAAGAGTTATCTTTTGGCCACAGGGAGTTTAAGTCAGATATCCAGATGAAGATGTCACATTAGCAACTGGGCATATCAGTGCTCAAGGGAGAAGTCAGGGCAAAACGAGGACGTCTAAAACCATAAGTCTAGATTGATCTTCTAAGGGAGATACTGAGGGCAAATTGGACCTAGGACCAAGCTCTGAGCGCCTCAACAGGAAATGTTTTTGGTTTTTGTTTTGAGTCAGGGACTCACTCTGTTGTCCAGGCTGGAGTGCAGTGGCATGGTCATGACAATCACAACTCTCAGCAGCCTTGACCTCCTGGGCTAAGGTGATCCTTCCACCTCAGCATTTTGAGTAGCTGGGACTACAGGTGTGTGCCACCATGCCTGGCTAATTTTTAAAAATTTTTTTCTAGAGATGAGGATTTGCTATGTTGCCCAGGCTGGTCTTGAACTCCTGGGCTCAAGCAATCCGTCTGCCTCGGCCTCCCAGAGTGTTGGGATTATGGGTATGAGTCAACGTGTGCAGCCTAAATGTTTGATTAGAGGAAGAAAAGCCAGTACAGGAGACAGAAAAGGAATAGTAACTAAAAGTTGGGGAAACCAGGCAAGGACGGTATCACTAATGTCAAGAGAACTGAGCATGAAAAAGGAGGGGTGATCAACTGTGCCACATGCTACTGAGAGGCTAGGAAAGAAGAGAGAAATGACAACTGGATTTGGCAGTGTGGGGTCCCTGATGACCTTAGGAAGAGATAAGGAAGACTTGGAAGATGGGTTTCTTTTGGAGATGGGGGGAGGAATCAGAGCTTGTGCTCCCATAATTCTTAGGGGCTAGTCAGTAGGCCATGTGACCACCCCCAGCCACAGACAAGAGGCATAAAAATCGACGTTACCCATGCTGAGCCAGTCAGATTATCCATTCCAGAGTAGAGTACTTGAGATGCGGTGACTCTGGTTGACCCATCAGTGCCTCTAGGTCTGGAGTGGCTGTTTTTGTGTTAAATATGAGAGGGCGGTGGCTCACCACTGTCCTTGCTCAGGGAAAGATTCCGGGCCATTCCGTCCCATGCAGAGCAAGGTACTGGGGGCTTTCACGTCCACACTATAGCTCCTTCTTGTGTCACTTCTGTCTGGACACTCCTGAGTGTCCTGTGCTGCTATAGTAGATGCAGTTCAGATGGGCCAAGCATTACTCCTGCTGGAGCAACCACCAGGCCATCTGCAGGCTGCCGTCAACAGGAGACCCTTGCTGACTCACAGTGAGCCTCCCCATGAAGGCGGTGAATGGTCACTCAGAAGTCTGTGGGTGCTGACTCAGCAGTTTCTAGGTGCGACTCTACTTCCGTTCCCCCATGCCAGACCCTGCCAATTTCCCTTACCATGTGCCTTTGCACCACCCATTTCTGAGCTTCTGGAGCCATTAACCTCTGGGGTCTGGTGGTCTCTCTCTCCTAATCATCTGTGCCATCACTCCACACCATAAAACTGTTTTAGAATCTGGAGACTCTTTTTCTTCCACAATCGCTTGGCTCTTGTCAATCTAAAGCCCCAGCTTTCAAGACTAGTGTTTTTGCTGTTAGTGTCAGAAGTCTCTTTTCCAAAAGCAAGCACTGAGGGCTTTTTTCTGTTTCCCTTCCTTTTAGATTGACAGCCCCAGTATTCCCTGAACAATGGATGCCACTGTCTGAACAGGATCAGGTCTAAGGAAAGCTAATTATTCAAGATGTTATCTAAACCTCCTGAGAGAGAGGGTGCTGGTGGGCAGAACGGGTGGAGAGAGTGAGATTGTGAATGTGGAGGTAAAGAGGAAGGAGAGTCAAGGAAGGAGAGTCACGGAGAGGCTGGGGAGGGAGCACTGAGAGGGTGAGGAGAAGCCACTGTGTTCCCTATGCCTAGCTGCCTCCAGCTGCCACCTCCTTTTAGCTCTGCCCTGCTGACTGCCCTGACTCCTTATACCAAACCCCCTTTCCTTAAGGTAGCGAGAGAGGTATTTCTTTCATGCCCACCGAGGCAGTGTCCCAGAAGCCCATTTAGCTGGCGTGAGTGCCAATGAGACTGGTGCCCACACTGATACTCTTCATGGAGTGGGTGGGGCAGATGCTGAATAGACATTTTATTCTCACTCTCAGAGACGAGTTGGGCCCGACAGTCACTTCCACCATCAAAGGAGGGTGTGATTTGAATTAATAGAACTTGAATTCTGCCATCTTTTTGGGTTTGCTTGCTTCTGCCATAGAGATCAAACTCTTGAAGCACGGAGGCTAGGTCTAGGTCAATGCAAGAGTAGATGTTCAATAAATGCTCAACAAGTGAATGGTTATGTTTTTCTAGAAAGAGTCCTTTACTCCTTGTTCATTTCACCCAGAAAGCTCTCAGCCCCACGTAGGTGAGCCTGGTAGCCAACTCTCTAACCCACAAAATGTGTCACGCTTGGTGGCCTCTGCTGTGAGACCTCCAACCTCATGCTGTACCACAAACCAACCTTCTATCCTCCTCTACAAGCCCTCCCCTTCATCCCTTGCCCAATACCCACCCCCTAGTAGTTTTAAAAACCTTTTTATTGTGGAAAATTTTAAACATGAAAGTAGATAGTATAATAAAACCCAAAGCACTCATCTTCCATTTCAACAACGGTTGATACTTTTCCAATATTTTGTCTATTCTCCATCACTTTTTTCCTGAAGTATTTAAAAACAGATCCCATATGCATTCGTTTTCTGTTAGTACTGTAACAAATAACCAGAACCTTAGTAACTTAAAGCAACACAGATTTGTTATTTACAGGTGTTAGCAGGGATGTGGCCCTTTCTAGGGGGTTCTGGGGGGTCTTTCCTTGCTGTTTCTGGCTTCCAGAGGCTGCCCACATTCTCTGAGTAGTGGTCTCCTTTCTCCATCACTTATGTGATTAGATTTGGTCCACCTGGATAATTGGGATAATCTCTCCATCTGAAGATCCTGATCTCCATCTAAAGAACCTGATCCTGTTCAGACAGTGGCAGCCATTGTTCAGGAAATATCAGGGCTTTCAATCTAAAAGGAAGGGAAACAGAAAGAAGGATCCTTAAATTAATCATGTCTGGAAAGTCTCTTTTTCATGTTAAGTAACATCTTCCCAGCTTCCAAGGTCTAGAGCATCTTTAGGAGTAATTATTCCGCCTACCACACTTTACTTTCACCCTAAATAATTCAGTGTGCGTCTCCAACCGTGAAGGTATATCTGCATGCCATTTTCATACCTTAGAAGTTTAAAAGTAATTCTTTAATATTAGTAAGAGCCAGTCCATATTCAAAGTTTCCTGGTTTGTTATCATCTTCTTGCAGTTGGGTTTTCCAGTCAGGATCGAGGCAAGGGCCTCACATTGTATTTGGTTGTGATATCACTCACGTCTTTTTTATTCTTTAACTACCTCCTTACTCACTGCCTCCCACTTTTTTGATGCCACTGATTTGGTGGAGAAATTGGGTTATTTGACCTAGAGGAGGTTCCACATTTTTGATTTGACTGATTACTCCCTCATGGTACTCTTCAGTTTGTCCCTCTGTCCCCTAGATTTTTATACACACTGGTGGCTAGATCCTCAGGCTCCATTTGGCTCAGGCTCAAGTGTACGTCACAGGGATGCTTCACATTATGAAACACAGTGTTCTGCCGCCTCACCTTTAGGGATGCTAAAATCAACTGGCGGATTCAGGTGGTGCCAACCTGACCCTTCCATTATAAAGTTCCCCATCAACCAAAATCATCACCTTCAATGATTGCCATTTGAAACATTATTTCATTAGGAATTGCAAAATGGTGATTTTTATACTTCTATAATGATTTTTTTTGCATTATCTAGATTTCCTCTACAGAAAAAAAAACTTTTCCCTAATAACTTGGTTACTCTAAAATACAATTTATATGGGAAAGATAGGATACATGCTTAATTCCTCCCAATTTTTGAGAGCAGTTTTCAGACAAATGAGTTGGTGGCTCAGTGACCTGCCAAAAGGTAATGTGAATTTTCATTTTAGAATTGTTCACAACCCATGGAGATATATATATATTTCTATCTTTTTGATCTTCAAATTATCCCAATGGGTGTCCCTTCAAGTAGACTATGTCCTGTTTTAATGAGCAGACTCATTAAAATTAGTCTTTGATAGTTTCTCTGCTTTCTGATACAAGATATCTGAGACTCATCTTGTATATTTCTTGCACTAGACCTGAAATCAGCCATTTCTCCAGGAATGTTTGGTTTTTCTTGATAGGAAATGACATTTAGAAACAGAATACAGCCGGGCTCGGTGGCTCAGCCTGTAATCCGTGCCTTTGGGAGGCTGAGGTGAGTGGATTGCCTGAGCCCGTGGGTTCGAGACCCACCTGGGCAGGCGAGACCTCATCTCTACAATAAATCAAAAAATTAGCCGGACATGGTAGTGCGCACCTGTAATTCTGGCTACTCGGAAGGCTGAGGGGGAAGGATCGCCGGAGCCCAGCAGGTCGAGTCTACGGTGGCTGGGAGTGGCCACTGCATCCCAATCTGGGCAACAGAATGAGACTCCAACTCAAAAAAAAAAAAAAAAAAAGAAACAGAATAAAGAAACAAAGGTACTTTCTCTCTTTGTTCCTGAAAACCCATGTTTTAGGGAGAACTTTTCAGGAAATGCAGGAAGCAAGGGAGGCCTGGGTCACCAGCCACTTCACTCCCACACTTGAGCCATCATCACAAATCTTCCCTGCCTTTGATTTGCCCGCACCATCACTGTGGGCCTCAATTTCCTCATGTGTAAAGTGGGCTGACAGTCTTGGCTCAGATCGCTTCTCAGGGTTGTAGTGGGAGGAACTGAGGCAGTAAGTGAGAAGGTTCTTGGTGTTTGTAAAAGACTCTCCAGACAGAAGGGGTATTGTAGTCCCTCCTTCCACTTGAGTGGCATCTTACTAGAAGTGTGTTCCCTTCTGCCAAAGGCTTTCAAAGAAGTTGACCAGGAAGACACCTACTCAGGAGAAAGGCAAAATATATTTTTAGAGCAAATAATCAAATGAAGAACAAAGTCAACCCCAAACCAGGGGGTACGTACAATACATAGCTTTTAGGGATTACTTACTGTGAAAGGGGGAAAAAGTTAAATCTTCAGAATACACCACAGAGATATGCTGATGAAGACTGAGTGTAGCTTAATGATGGGTCTGTGCTCTGGCCAGCGGCTCTACCCAAATCCTACAAGATAGGAATTGTTGCCTCCATTTTATAGGTGAGGAAATTGAAGCTGACAGAGGTCAAGTGACATGCCCAAGAGTTGATAGCTGACCAGAACCAGAACTCAAAAGCCTACGAGATCCTCACTCCCTCATGTCTCCAGGTCCAGGGAAATATCTGTTAGGTAGAAAGGGTGGGAAACATACCCGTGTAACGGTAAATCTGCAGGGTAAATTCACTTCACTTGGTTAAGGAGTCTCTCAGCTCCTGTGTCTTCCTCCTGAGACAAAGTGAAAAAGAAGGAAGGACTGTGATCTGCTGCTGCTTAGCACACAGAGGGCCCAATGACAAAAAGAAGAAAGGCTACTTCACAGAGTATCTTGGTTGACCTGCAGGAAGATGGAATGACTGCCATGCTTGCAGACACTTTCAATAGCCGTAGGAGTCTGTGCTGGGTCAGCAGCCAGATATGGCTTCATGGCCTTGGGGTCTGAAAACAGTTTGTGGTTTAAGAGAAAAGAGAAGAAGCCCTAAGCAAGTCAACTAAAAGCCACATGAATCCACTCTAGGAGGTGCAGTAGCAAAAGCCATCATGCTACCTTCTCCATCCAGGACCAGTAAAAACAGTGATGTTCCTTCTGGTTCTATCACATTTGGTTCCATGGGTGTGGGCTTAACAGGAACGGGGAGACCTATTCCAGGTCTGGTTTCAGCACAGATTTATGACATGCCCACAGGCAAACCTACATCATGAAGCCTAAATTTTCTCCCTTACAGATCACCACTGAGCGCTTTCAAAGCCCCTTGGGAAAGGTCTAGAGTTTTGGCCCTGTTTTATTATTTATTTTTCCGTTAGCCATTCAAAAGTAGAGAGGTGCTGCTGCTATTGTTCTTAATCTCTAGAGTTGCTGCCCCTAAACTGCTTTGAGTCCCCTTTTCTGTCTAGGGAAACCACATGGGAATGTCCAGTTCACTCCATGGTTCAATCTGTGTGGCCTGAAGATCCTCTTCACCACAGATTTTAATAAATAAAATAGGAATGATAATGTCAGTCCCATAGGCTCATTGTAAAGATTAATTGAGATATAAATATATTTGTAGGTATACTTGTGTACATTTTAGATATGTGTAACATTTCGAGTACTTTTAGACAGTCTTTGTCCCCTTTTCATTACAGAAAGTTCTGCCCCGTGCTTTAATTTCCTTTCACATTCCATCATCAGAGCCAGATGACAGAAGTCCATTGGAACTTGGAACTTCTAATTCTGAAATCTTCACTGGAAGCCACAATAGGGAGAAATGTTTTCCTCTGTTTTGAGACAAAGTGGAAAAGAAGAAGAACTGTGATTGCTGGAGTTTAATTATTTCATCTAATTATATATTTATTCTATATAAATGCTTTTGTTACTTTTATTTTGCCCTAGAGGGGAATACATGACTCAATTCTCTTTCCATTCTTTCCCTGACTGGAATTTGTGCTGGTTGACTTTCCCGTGTCTCTTATAAAACATATCTCAGGTGATGAAACCCTGGAGCAGAGTGAACAGCTTGAGGGATTCAGGCTCCTGTGGAAGCAACAGCCCTGGGGGGAGGGGTGGATGGGGGGAGTGGGTACAGTGGGGGGGATGCGGGTGTGTATTCAACATCCATATTTCTGCCTTGTCGTGCCCAACACATGCTATTTCCACTGGGTGGGCGCCAACACCAAGCTCCTCCCTGTTGTGTCCAACCTTGAAAATTTCTTTGCGATTATGTTTCATCTTGGGATTAGCAGAATGCAAAAGGAAAAACCCGAGAAGGTGTCTGGCCCAACCAGAACTGTGCTCGCACCACCCGGCGTTCTCGGCTAACCGGGACCAGCCACACACAGGGGCCCAGAGGCTCCCGGATGCTCTGTCCTGGGTTGCTGTAAATGGTGTGTTTATTGAGTGTCAAGCCTTTGTGTGTTTGTTTGTTTTGTATAATCCCCAAGGAGATTCCAACTAAACAAGCAGTTCTCACTCCCGCCCTCAGTGTGGCTTAGAGAAGCAACAGCAGGGAGGAAAAGCTAAGAATTTTCCTTGCCAGACTTGCCAAGCATCAGCACTTGACAGTCTTAAAGATTCATTTTTCCTGTTTTGTAAAGGGACATACTTGGCTCAGCCGTTTAGAGGCAGAAGACATGGCCATTTCAAAAGAGACTCCTGAAGGATAACATTCTGTTACCCGAGATCTGCTCTGGGCAAAGAAGTCAAAGGGGGATTTCTGAGTCAGCTTTGGTCTGTCCAGGGTCACATGCCAAGGCTTCAGAGGGGACTGGGTGGTCGAGCAGTGTCTGCCCCAGGCGAAGAGCCTGTCACGGACACCATTTGAGTGACTCCTCACTTTCCTCTTCTCACCAGACCTGTATTACTGCTGCTCTCAAACACCCATCCCTCATGGGGGAGAGTCCAGCAGAGCAAACCCATGCCAGGAAGGAAGAAAAAGAGGCTGACTCGAGAGAGGCGGTCCTCTCTGGGCCCAGGAGTTGTGTGCCACAGCCTCCACTCCGACTTTCAGAGCCTTTGACAGTCCTTCCACGGGGCCAAGTGTTGGGGGCAGCAATACTCTAGCAGGTCCTGAGCTGCCACCACATTGTTGCTGAACCAGGAGCTCCCAGATCAAGTTTCTCATGAAAACTCCAAGGCTATTGGTTGCATTTCCATGATTTTCAGCAGTTGAGTCTTGTAGTCCTGAAGAAAAACCAACAACTCTGAGATGTCAAGAAGAAAGATTCCAGGAGAAGGGAGGAAACAGGTTCAAGGTGCAAGCGGCACTGGTATTTGTAGCTAAAGACTGAAGTGTGACAGTGGAAACAGGCAAAAGTTCTAAGAAAGGTTCTAAGATTATTGGAGTGAGCAGGAAATCCCGTGGACCATAATCCAGAATGAAGTGTTTGAGGGTGGGTAGGGCACAGCATCTCGCTGGGATTATTTGGCTTAGGGGGTTGCAACACCATGCTGAGGAGATCAGGAGACCAAGAGGATGGGTCAGGCTCTGTCAGGATCACACAGCCCCACCCCTACCCATCGCAGGGCCACAGATGACTCCCTCCTCTGGAGGAAACGATTTTGAAAGGCACACTGTGAGTCCAAAGTGATCATCTGAGTGTGAAATACTGGAAATGATTCTGAACTTTGTATCAGAAGACCGGATTCTTGTCCTGACACTGTACTTACGAGCTCTTGGCAAACAACTTAACCTCTTAGAGTCTCTGGTTCCCTCATCCAGAAAGTGCATGCATTGGGCATATTATGCAAAGTAACACAAGAGTAAGAACTTTAGAATTATAAAGACGTTTAGTCACTTAGATTTAGAATGAGAAAAATAAAAACCATTAAGAGTGTTAGTAGATAAACTGTAAACATATCCACATTTCACCACCCTTCCCTGTCTGTAACCCTTGCCATGTCTTTTTGTTCTTCTCAGAAAGAGGTAAAGCCCATTTTCCCACACCTTGAATCTGGGCAGGGATGTGGTTTGTTTTGGTCAATAGAGTGTGGTGGAAGTGACGCTGTACCAGTTCTGAGCCTGGGGCACACGAGAGCTGGTGTGCTTCCCCTCTCTCACGAAATCCTGTCACCTCTATATGAAAAACCTAGAGGGTGACACATGGGGAAGAGCCAAGCTGTCTTAGCCGTGGCCATCCTAAACCAGACACAGCCATCAGTATCCCCAAACAGAGGACGGTGTCCAGCAAAGCTCAGCAGAGCTGCCTACTAGCACACAGTAGAACACAGATGCAGATGCATGAGTTGGTCAGCTGAGACTTGAAGACCTCCAGACTCAGCAATAATAAATGCATATTGGTTTAAGCTACTGAGTTCTGGGATGTTTGTTAGGTGGCCATCACTAACTGATACAGACCTCATGGAGGATTTTCCCCAAAAGTAACCAATCAGAACTAACCATTAAGGGTAAAGTCAATATCTTAGGCAACGGCAGTGGCACATGCAATTGATCACAGAGAGAAGCAATATGGCCACCAGCCCCAAGGTCCTCTTCCCTGGGCCGGAAGCCTCTTGAGCAGGAGGGTGGGATGGCATATCAAATCACATCTTGGTCAAGTCTTAGGTGGACTTGGGGTTCAGAATAATGTAGTATTCATGTGTGAGAGGCAGTCTCTGATGTTTATTTGAAGTTTATGAAAACAATTTATTGTAACAACGAGTGAATTCTTTCTGTGTAGTCTGTTAAACTGATATGCATGATTGTAAAGCAATAGTTGGAAGTCAGAGTTCCACTTCTTGATTTATAGGTTTACCCAATTACCCTGCCAAAATATCCTTCTTGCAAAGACATAGAAACTCCCAAGAGTGGACTCAAATACCGTGTGTCATCTCCAGTGTAGTCTCAGCTGTGAGACATGCTGGGGCTTCTCTGGAGGCTGATGTGCAGAAGGAGTAATCAACAGATGTGTGGTGCTGGAGGTAGGGTAGCTCAAGGGAGGGTAGGGCTATCTTCGTAGAAGACAGGCTCTAGACTAAATCTCTGTCCCAAGTGTGTGGTAAGAGGCCTCTGGGTTCCGGTGCCACCGGTCTGAGCTGCCAAGTGGGGCCTGGCAGGAGTCTCTGCAGAGCCAAGGGCCAGGAGACTGGCTCCTGGGGATCCAGCTCTGCCAGCTGAAGCTGGACCTCAGCCAGAGGACAAAGGGGTAGGCAACAAGAGTGTTCTGGAAGGGGTAGAGGGAGTGACAGGATGGGCCTTTGCATCCTTGCAGTGGGTGGGGAAACGCCAGTGCAGAATGCAGATTCCTCCAGCACCGGTGAGAATGGTGGCCACGCGAGGCTTGGTTGGAACGGAGGCAGGGCCTGGGCGAGGTGGGTGGCCCTGAATTCCTTTGGACACCTGTGGCAATCGTGGATGACCAGTGAAGAGAATCTGAGCCACTGGTCATTCAGTGCAGATGGTGGACAACACTGTGTGACCAGTGGCAGTTAGGCAGTCCACAGAGAACTTGTGGAAGGAAGTAGAGTGCCAGTGGGTCTTTGCCCAGGAATCAGAATCCTCCCCGCAACCATCTAGAGCCGTCAGGATGGGGGAAGAATGGATGTGGAGCGTGAGGCCGGTCCCCGTGGCTGAGAAGACACTACCTTCGGGGCTGGTGAGGGCCAGCACTTCAAGTTCCCGTGCCCATCTCAGAAAGTTGTGAATGGATCTTAGAGAGACCAAGGCTTCTTCCTACTTTAAACTTCAGTGATTAATTGAGAACGGGGTAACGGACACTGGAGATTCAAAAGTCTGGGGGATGGGTGGAGGAACAAAAACAAAATCACCAATCAGGTACAGACAAGGGTGGAGGGCACATGTAAAGGTCAGGGCAAAAACTATTTGTACCCCTGAAAGCTATTGAAATTAAAAAATAAATACAATTTAAAAAACACACCTCAGTGATTCCCTGAGTTTATGGCGGATTTCAGACCAGCGGGCCAACCCTCAGGTTCCATTTTCCCCAGTGCAATCGCAAAATGTCCCCTCTGTAGGACGGACCCCGGGGCACTTTCTGGAGCTACTGGTTCTGTGGGTTTCCAGTTCTTGGCAGTTGCTCCTCCTAAAACTATGGCTGGAACTCTGAAAGGTTTCAGACTTGCTGACCAGGATGAAAGAACTTACTCTGTAGCACTTTTACATCAAAGCAGTGACCCCATTTATCTTCACAGCTGACCCAGCCAGAATTTAAACTGCAGAACTCTGCCCCTTCAGCATGCCACCCTGATGCCTGCAGGGCCCGTCAGCCGCAGGGCTTCCGGAAGCACACACCCATGGAGTGCACAGACCAGGAAAAGGTGTCCCCTCAGGGCAGAAGAATGGGAAAAGTGCCTCCACCAGGATGAGTAGTTAGAAAACAGCGCTCCCTCCGGGTGGACCTTGCTCTGAGCCCACAGGACTCCTGGGCAGGCCACAAGGCTGGGCACGTGAAGCCCCAGTGAGGCCAGCCCCCTCCCCTGCCCGTGTGCCCCTGGCCTGCTTCCTTTGCACAGGGCACGGACAGAACAGCGCTGCCCAGTCTCACCTGCTGCTGCCTAGAACCAAAGAGCTTCCCGCCCTGTTCCCAGGGGGCCTGTGCCCACGCAGGACTTGAGGGATTCAGATGGGGTGACAAGGAAGCCTGAAGGAGGCCGAGGGGAGCGGCGAGGCGGTACAAGGAAACACACGCTCCTGTCCCCCGCCAGACTTCTCCCAACTTCTTGTCACTTGCTGATTAAGTGATGAGGGGACTCGGGAGTTGGAGGAAACCGCCATCTTTCTCCAACAGCTGAAACAAGGTGGTTCTTTTCTGCAAGACAGATGTGGGCAATAAACAGAGAAAAGGCCAGTGAGCAGATCAAGTTCTATAAAAAACACATGCAGACGGTGCGCCCTTCTACGACATAGGCGCAGAGCGATGACAAACCAAGTGTGTGAGACATGTCCCGTGCAAGGACACATGTGACCCTCTGAGCGGGGGTTGGGTGGGGTGGGGGGTG
>NW_007255570.1:610878-622697 GCF_000164805.1 Carlito syrichta
GGGGGAGGGGAAGGCATGGCTCAGCACAAACCTCACTCAAGAGGTGTTTCCTTCCCTCCTGCGGTATCTCACTGGCGTGCCCGCCAGCGAGCCACACCGCTGTTGCTTGCTTTTTGGTGCCGGTGACATCACCACTTAATAAGTCAGGGAATCACAGCCACCTTTCAAAGAATCGTTCCATTTTCTCATTTAGATTCTATAGGACTCTTTTCCCACAGCAACGGCCTTGCTAAAACAATGTTAAAAATAGACCTGGTCATACTTTTCACATGTGTAGGCAGTCACGAGTGCTTAACCGTGTGCATGTCCGGCAGATGCACACAGCACTGAATTTTACACAGTGATACAGAGTACAGATATTTCTCCAAAGGATGTTTTAAAAAATAAAGCAAAAACCAAGCCTTGGGCTTGTTTTACCTAGGAAAAGAAAAAGTTGTTAGTTATGTCATCCTCTCATAAAAATGTTTAATGCATAAGAAATGGGAGGGGAGACCAATGCAAAATATATATGTAAAAAAAATTTCAACAGTAATAAAATCTGGATATTTTGACACACTTCAGCTCATACGGTAAGTTCTCAGGATTTAAGGGCCTGAATTCTGGCTCTCATCAAAGTGTAAAATTATTTCTGAGACAGGCAGCATTTTATGCTTGTCTGGGCCTGCGCTGCTTGGGAAAGGGACATACAGATTTGAGCCAAGCTGGGAGGTGGTTAGGGCCAGAGGTCTCCATGCTGAGAAAATACACTGAGTCTGACACCATGGAACTTTTTGGCAAGGTAAGCTCTGCAGGTCACTGGCCTACAGGGAATAATGAGATATTACCTTAGAAGAGGTAATTAAGTAAAATATAATTATAATGTAACTTTATTTGGGAGTGTTCTTAGTGAGTTCTAGATAAGTCACTGACTTCTAAAACACTGGCCAAGATGTATCTCAGAATCTTTCCCCAGCTGGGCCTACTTGGCATTTTGGAAGACTGTAAACGTGCCTCCATGCGTTTGGAGGATGAAGACATGAATATTTTCTGAGTACCTAGCTCTATTTTTTGTTAATAGCTGGAACTGATCAACAGAAGATAAAGGATTGGTGGCTTTATGAACACAGCTCTTAAACATAACCCTCATAATTTTCTAATTAGCCTTGACTGGATCTTTCTAACCTCTAGCAGTACATCTAAAATGGAAGTTCTCTTGCTCTTGGGGGCAGTTGTATAGATGGCAATTAACCCTCTCCCTCCAGGCCCTAAACATGATTTTGACCAAAATGTAGAAGTCAGGGGTTACGTGTAGACGTAGCTTAAACAAGTCATTAAGAATGTTATTGGTTAGAGTAGGCATGTTTTTCCCCTGCTAGACAGAATGACATAACAGTAATAAAAATGTAATATTCAAGTAATTGCTGTAATGTAATTACAGGTTGGTCATAAAGATTAGAAGTCTGGGATGGCTATCTTGTGGGTGTGCATTTTCACGTCTGAGTGTAGTCTTCCAGCGCCTGTCCGGCCCCCCTCCCATACCGCTGCCATTCCTCACGTGACCGGGTGGCTGGGAGCACAGCTGTGCCAGCGTGATCTGGGCATCCCGTGGACCCCGTCTGCCCTCTCTGGACATCAGGTCCTGCCTGCCTCAGATACCTGACCATCACAGAACTAAACACAGTGTTTCTGGGCCTCACAGACAAAAAGAGGGGCGAAGAAAGGCGGCCAGGGTTCTCGTCGGGGAAGGGACCGCACGGAGTCAGGACGCCATCCTGGAATGGCCACCTCTTTGCCCAAGCAGCACCGCAGCTGGCATCTCCCTGGACCCGCAGCGCTGGGTCCTGCTCCAGTGCGCTCTGATGTGTGGCGGTGCTGGCCTGTTCCAGCTTTTGGAGAGAAGAACAATTTCTGGATTGAGTCTGAACAAAAGGAGCTGTCTCAGGCATCTGACCACAACATTGTAGCAAGGGATTGGCCATCATTGGAGATATTCTTTGGACTATTATAAATGAATTTCTCCCTGTCTGGGTTTCTTACTTACAGGCATGGCCCGCAGAAAGACAAAATTTAAGCAAAAGAAGTACTTAACCACTTTGGAGCTCAAACAATAAAAATATATTTTAATTAACAATATTTACAAAAATAGTTGAAAGAGCATCAGGTTTTTTTTGGTTTTCATTTTTTTACTGTTTTCCTTCGCAATTAATAAATAATTTGTGGGGAGATAACTTGAGGCTATGTAAATATCCATCTTTCTCCCCCATTGGTGATCTTTTAATGCCATGATTCCTTTTCTATTTAAGAGTTGGCATTCTTCTGCAAAGAAGAGCTTTCACTTTCTCCTTCATTTACTTATATTGTATGGACTCATGGCTATTTCTTTTATTCTATAGATGACAACCCAATTCTACTATTATTTATTCACATGTCCAAATTCTCCCAGATTTGGTCAATGGGAGCCTCTTCAAACTCTCATTTTAAACTTTCAATAGCTTTAGGGATACAAATGGTTTTGGTTACCTGAATGCCATGTACAGTGCCGAAATCTCGGCTTTAAGTATACCCACCTCCCCCACCTGTGCATGTTGTACTCAGTACATGTTTAAACTTGTCACCTTCAAAGTATTTTATGCTCGATGCAATACACCTATCGAGACACGTTTTCCACAGCTCAAAACAGTTTTTGAACTTGATGATTTTGATGCCTTGTAGTACATTTGCCATTTTTTGTTTCACCTCTTCCACACCGGTGAAACATTTCCCTTTGAGGGGTTTTTTCATTTGAGGAAACAAAAAAATTGTTGCTCAGGGCAAAATTTGGTGAATAGGGAAGATGATGCATGGGGGTCATGCCGTTTAGGTAAAAAACTGTCGAACACTCACATGGTGTGAGCAGGTGTGCTTGGAAATCGCCCATCATAAAATGGGCAAACACGTTGGATATCCCAAACAATTCACTGAAGCTGAATGCAACCTTTCACAGCAATGCTAACTGGTATGCTGATGGCATTATTTCCTTCTTTTTTTAAGACTGAGTAGTATTCTATGGTGTATATTTTATGGATGAATATATATTCCATGGTGTACATACATATGTACATACACACACACACACAACACACACACACACACACACACACATACATACGCACACACCATGTTTTCAAATTCCCATTTTGACATGTCCCCATGGTTCTTTGAGCAATTTCTTATTTCCTTGTATAATAAGAGACTCCAAGCTCATTTTTCCAGGCATCTTTCTCTACTCTGGTCCTAGAATCAGCCGTGTCTCCAAGAAGCCCTGAATACCAACGGGGGATGATATTTAGAAACTAAGATCTGGGTACTAGTTGTGACAGACCATCCCTCGCTAAATGTGTAAAATTTATTTCCAAGGTGATTGGTTAATTCTGGAAGAATTCAGGGTGCTTATAAAGAACTGAGCATGTGCCCGAGGTGAAGGCTGCCTCTGGATCCTGAAAGAGTTGGAAATGTAAGAGAGAATGGGCTCCTCCTGCCAAATAGTAGACACGTTATACAGTATGCCAGTTGGTAAGATCCTCAGGCTTTCTCCCTCTAAGCAAATACTATTATCTAACCTCGTTCAAAAGTAAGTAACATCACTCCTAACGGATAGCTCTTGACGATTGCTAACTCATGGTTCAATCATATATCCACAGTGTAGACTATTTCACAAGCTGAACTTCTTGCCAATGGCTGTGACTTTAAGCGTCCATTGTCTCTAAATCCCCCTCTTATGGTTGTAAATCACACACCTACACAGGCCTGTCAGGAATACAACTAGCCACCTGCAGTGTTTGTGCACTATCACTCCTTCCTGCACGGCACCGTAGTAAACAAAACAAGTGGAGTCTCATTCTAACCCTCGTGTCTGTGGTTGCGTGTCCCCCAATGGTGACTGACTGCTGAGCGGAGGCTGCTTTCATGAGCTGGAGGGATGGCCGCGGTGGCTGGAGCAAGGCTGGCCCTACAGGGTTTCCTCTTTCTTTAACTCCCTTGAGTGAAGTCAAGGGGAAGCAGAGCTTGGGATTTGACTGGTGCAGATTGTTGGCTTTCACTTGGCATCTACTCTCTGACTACTGGAGAAATGTTATTTTTTCCTTATACTTCTTTCTCATTAATCTTGTGTTAAGAGTGGTCTAGCCCTGTTAGTTGGGTAGGCTGCTTCTGTTCCAATTAGCATATATTTCCATAAGTGTTGAGTGGGGAAGGGGAAGGAAGAAGCAGAATTTCTAAACTATTGACCTTGAGGGACTTGTACGAAGGTGTGTCTGACATGAGTGTAATACAACTGACTCTGAAAAAGCTCTAGTAAATGGTAAGTTATGGTTGGCTCTGATGATTTATGCTGAGCAGAATAAACTATGATGGAAACATAAAATACTTTCTAAGCTTACGCTTTAGTCACTCAATACACTTGAAATTAAATCTTCTTACTTAAAAAACAGATATTTAGGGCACCGAGTATCTCAGAGGAAATCAGGTTGCTTACTGTCGTTTTCCAGTATTGTGCATACAGAGTTTAAGAGTTGAAAATGTTTTGATAGTCTCAACTGAAGGGTACTGTGTGATACCCCCATTTAAAAACCATCCCTCCTATTACATGAAGGGACTTTCCAATGACAAGTTGAAGGGGGAGTTCAGAGACAGGGCTTTGGTAGCCTCATTGTTTCATCATTCAAAGTATTGATAGAGTGGTGACCTAAGCAGAAAACGCAGAATTAAACCAAGGAAGCTTGTTGTGAGAGCAAGTCTGCCACCATCTATGATAGGTATGACAACGAAGTAAACAGGAAGTGCTGCATTGGCTTGGTTTACTCTTACAGGCAGAGAGAGAAATAAAATCCGTGTTCATCAAGTGGAAAAACACAAATTTGGTACGGAGAGAAATGTTATTTTCAGGCTTCTAAAAAGGTATTACAAATAACACAATCTTTCAAACCTATAATTAAAAACTATTTTTAAAAAGTTTTGATTAGGTTCCCTTCAAAAACAGACATTTTAGGCTGAAATAAATTCCTTAAAGTTCTGACTTGCACCTATACTGGTTTCCCCATAATCCACTCTATATAAATGCTTCTCTTAAATAACAGATTTCAAGAGTAAAAAATATGTCTTAAAGTCATTTAGCAGAAGTTCAATACTCCCACTTCATAGAGGGTGAATCCAAGGCCTTGAAATTAAAGAAATTTATCAGATGCCACACAGCCAACTAAGGACTGGGAGGATTTGGGATCCAAATTGCTCATTAGGCAAGAGTTAGGAATAGACTGAATTCCTGAGTGCCAGATTCACAGGAAACAACCTTTGTGGTTAAGGAATCAAATGCTTTCCTGGTGTCATTCTGACCAGGGCCAAAATGGATCCTATGGGTCCAAACTGAGTATACTCCCTCCCCTGTAGCTCAGGACAGGATCCTTCTTTTGGTGTCAATAACCTCAACTCCCTATAAGGTGATTTGCAGTTCTGACACTGTGTCTCTGAGAAAAGAGACTGAAAAAGGTTATGTGATCTAGGAAAGAGAAAAGAAACTAATGATAATTAAGGTAGATCATTTTGGGCAAGAGTAATTCATAATATTTAAAAACCTCCTAGGGTTATCTGAAGTCAATTAAACTTTAATAACCCAGAGTTTAGAAAAGCATCAGCACTCAAGCAAGGGAGAGTCCAAGAGAAGAGTGGCCAGAGCACAATATCAGGCAATTCAAAAAAGAATTACCTGCTTATGGCCAAGAAACACATGAAAAATATACAACTTCCATGGCATTCAAAAACATACATAAATGCAATGGTTAGATGACCCATAATTAAACTGGAAAATATAAAAAGGGATAATCATATCCAGTATCGGTGAAGGCCAAGGGAAATTGGTTTTCAAACATTGCTAATGAGAATGTGATGTAAATTAGTATTACCTGAATAGAGAGTCATGTGGATATGTATTAAGTTTTGTGGGTTTTTTTGTTTTTGCTTTGTCAGAGTCTCACTCTGGCGCCCAGGCTGGAGTGTAGTGATGTGTTAAGTTTTTAAAACAGGAAATATTGGGTTGTGGGGGGCGGGCAGGAAATATCTAATGTGCGGCGATTACAGTTCCAGGTTTTAGCTTAAAGGAAAGATTTCCACAGCCAAGGAATGAAATAAAAACGGGCACAAATTTTATATTGCTCCTCTTATCAAGAGGTAGAGCCTACTTCCCAGAGGCTGGGAAGGGTAGTGGAGGAGTAGGGGTAAGGGTTAATGGGTGCAAAAATATAGTCAGATAGAACGAATAAGATCTAGTATTTCACAGCACAACAGGATGACTTTAGTCAGCAATAATTTATTGTTTATTTACAAGTAACTAAGAGTGGAACTGGAATGTTCATAACACAAAGAAATGATAAATGCTTGAGATGATGGACGGCCCAGTGACCCTGATGTGATTATTACACATTGAATGCCAACATCAGAATATCACATATACCCACAAAAGTATACACCTATTATGTACCCATAATTTGAAACTTTAAAAAAGAGGCATTTTCCTTCCCCTTTAATCTGGACCAGCCTTGGAGACCGGCTCTGACTGCAAAGTACGGCAGGAATGAGGTTTCAGGACGTCTGGGTGAAGGCTGAAGAGGACTGGCGATTTGTTTCCTTTCTCGAAAGACAGCTGCCCTGTAAGCCCAACTGCTCGGAAATTACGTGAGGAAGCCAAGCCTGTCACATGCAAAGAGAAAGGGGCTGTGAAAGGGCATCGAGGTGCCCATCTGAGGAGCAAAGCCTCTTCGATCCATCCAGTCCAGTGAGGCTGCCCACCGAGGGCACCTGAGAAACCACCAGTTGATGCCATGCAGAAGAACTACCTAGTCAAGGTCTTTCTGAATTCCTGACTCCCAGCATCATGAGAAATTATAAAGCATGTTGTCTTAAGCCAGTAAATTTTTTTGGGGGGTGGGTGGTTTGTTACACAGCAAAAGACAACTGGAACAGAAAGGGACAGAATCACCCCATCAGGCAGGGAACCACGCCAGCTGAGGGGTGTGCTGAGGGCAGAGGCCATATGGACTGCCTAGCAGGAGAAGGAACTTATAAATACCAGCAATGACCATTGGACCAGTTACAGAAATGATGGCAGTAGTGCTATGAGTATTTCTTCCATACTTTAATATTTGTTTAGGTATTAAGCAGCTAATTTTCTTAATTTTCCCCCCTCACTATCCAACATAAGATATATTCATAGTGGTTAGCCATCTGCTCAGTATTTAGGTTATGGGATATTAAAGGGGGGGGTAACTCAGAGAAAAGACAAATAAACAAAAGGAATGTGCCACATAGGACTTAACATCCTATGTTTTTAAAAAATAAACTTGATTTACAATAGCTTTACATATGGAAAAATTGTGAAGATAATTCAAAGTTCCCATGCTCTTAACACCCGCTTTGCCTTTACCAAAATTCTACATTTGTCACAATCAATGAATTAATGTTGATATCTTCTTATTAACTAAATCCCATACTCTTTTCAGATTTCCTGTTTTTCCTGTTCCAGAATTGCATCCAAGACATCGCATTATGTTTATGTTCCATTTTCTGAATCCCCTGCTAGCTATGATGGTTTCTCAGGCTTTCCTTGATAGTTTTAAGGAAGATGGTCAGGTGTTTGTAGAATGTTCCTCAACTAAGATTTGTCTGGTGCTTTTCTCAAAATTAGACTAAGGGTTGTGGGTTTTGGGGAGGAAGATCACAAAGGCCTTTATATTCTTTGTGGAGGGCAGGGCCAGCACACATCGTGTTAGGCAGGAGCACCTTGCTACTGTCTTTATCTGGAGGTTACACAGGGTTAAAAGATGTCCTTACGGGTGCCAAGGTGACAAAGGGTGGGTGGACTGCGGCTGCTGATGGTGCACCATCTTGAGGAAACTGAAACTACTCCTCCACAATCCCCTTCCCTGCATGATTTTGGGTTAGAGTTGGCCAAAACAGAAATGTATGCATATCTGGAAGGTGGAACGGAAGCAGCTATTGATCTTTGGAGTTACAGACAAGACATAGAAGTGCTGACGGGGTTCAACGTGGCATGTCCTCACTGTCCTCCACTCCACAGGTCTGACAGAGTACCCTGCTGGCCGACGGTGGCTCCAAGCTTCCCCATGGGGGCGGTAGGCACCCAGGCATGGTGGTTCCACGGCAGCAAGCCTTCTCACACATCTTCCCAGGATCTGTCCCTTTGCAGCCACTCTTGCCACCTGGTTGTTCTTGTGTCTCAGATAGATGGGTTGGTGGCTTTTTCTCTAATCTTTCAACTTCCATCCAGGGCTTTCACTTTCCAGCTCCTCCCACAACTAAGTTCAGATTCCTATAATCCTCATCTCAAAATGCACTAAGTTATGGTCCTGTTACTGAGTCCTGACTGATCCACCAAGCTAGGAGATTAACCCTGGAACTGGAAGCAACTATAAAAGCTGGATGAAATACAAAAACAACTGTGTGATAGTTTTCTGTGCTGCATAACAAATGGCCACAAATTAAGCAGCACAAATACCACAAATTTATCCTACTGTTCTATAGATCAGGAGTCTGGTATGAGGTTCACCGAACTAAAATCAAGGTGTTGGCAAGCTATGTTCCTTTCTGGAGGCTGTAGGGAAGAATCTGTTTACTATTTATCCGGGTTTGGGAGGACTCAGTTCCTGTGGCTGTATGACTAAGGTCCCCACTTTCTTGCTGACTGTCACCTAAGGGCTATTTAGGAGGCCACCACATTCCTTGGCTTGTGGTCCCCTTGCTCCATCTTCATAGCCAGAATGTCAAGTCCTTCACATGGCATCTCTCTTACCCATTCTTTTGCTTCTCTCTTCTGTTTGAAGAGCTCATGTAGTTAGATTGGGCCCATATGGACAATTTAGGCAATTCTCCCATTTTAAAGCCAGCAGATTAGCAACCTTAATGACATCTGCAAGTTATTTCCCCTTTGCCATGGAATGTAACATGTTCACATTCTGGGTATTTGGATATGAACATCATAGGGGGCCACAAATTATTCAAAGCATCAGAAAAAAGTCTAGGTCACCAGGACTTGAGAGAACAAGATAATGGAGAAAAGGAAAGTATCCCTTTCTCAGGGAATCTGCCAACCGTCGGAGGAAAAGAGGCCAAGCAGTCTGGGGTTGTGGCACTATCCCTGGGCTGGGGAGGCAGAGGTTGGAGTTTGGGGCTGCCAAGGTAGCTAAGGGACAAAGATCCCAGAGAGAAGAAAACTGCAGAGAAGAAAGCACATAATTCTGCATGTAATTTCCCCTTTAAGTTAATATCAACCCCAAGGCTGCATGTGTGTGGGGAGAGCTGCAGCTGGAAGGCTAAAAAGGTAAGCAGAGATTTCATTAATCCTGCAGGGCAGGGACCTGGAGGTTGGATTTCAGGGTTCATCAAGGTTGAAGGGATCTGGTAAACACCACAGGCTCGAAGCTGAGACCCTAGGGATACTTTCTAGGAATAAGGGCAAGGCAGAAATATCTTTCTGTATCTGATCTGTACACCTCATCTGCCTGCCAGAAAGTTAAATCCTCTCTGGAAGAAGTCATCATCCAGATGTTATGTATTTTTTGCAAATATAATATCTGACATTCAATAAAAAACTTCTAGTCAAAGAAGGAAACAGAACCAAGTGACCAACAACCAAGAGTAAAAAAAAGCCCCACTTGAAACATATCCACAAGCAAACCAGATATTGGGATAATCAGGAAGGGACTGGAACTGAATTTTTTTTTTTTCCAAAAATCAAATGGTGATTGTATAATTAAGAAATAGAAAAAAAACTCAGATTGAGAACTCAACAGATGAGCTTAATAGAATTTTAAAGAGAAGCTCAATAAAGATCAGATAGGGCAGTAGAAAATATTTAAATTGAAGCAGAGAGAAAAATAGATGAGAAATACAGAAATAAGTATAGGAGACATTTTATATAGTGAAAAACTCTTGACAAAACTTAAGTCCCAGAAGACATGAAGAAATATTTGAAGTGGGTAAGTTTTTAAAAAAATTGATGAAAGACATCCAGCTACAGGTTCAAGAAATTGTACAAACTCCAAGAAAGATAAACTCAAAGAAAACTACATGTAGACATGTCATACTACAATTGCTGCAAACAGATAAAAAAAATCTTAAAAGCAGTCAAGGGAAAAGCAGACTCACTGCTTTTACAGAGGCAACAATAAGGCTCACAGTCAAAATGGCAGAGTCCAAAGACGAAGGAAATAATCTAATATGTGCAAAAAACAATGCACATTCTACAATAATGGCAAAACTTTTGAAAAACAGAAATACCCCAAAATAGGACACAATTAAGTTAAAAATTAAGCCAGGCTCAGTGGCTTGCTCCCATAATCCAAGCACTTTGGGAGACTGAGATGGAAGGATGGCTTGAGGCTTGGAGTTCAAGACCAGTGTGGACAAGAGAGCAAGGCCTCATTTAAAAAAAAAAAAAAAAAAAAAAGCCAGTCGTAGTGGCATGTGCCTGTAGTCCTGGCTACTCAGGAGATTGAGGTGGGAGGATCACTGGAGACCAGGAGTTGGAGGTGTCAGTGAACTATGATCATGCCACTACACTCCACCTGGGAGACAGAGTGAGACCCTGTCTCTAAAATTAAAAAAAAAAAAAAAAAAAAGAATCAGCCATTGTATGACATACTCAGCCATCATAAAAAATGTCATGAGAAAGTGTTACTCTAGGCTACAAAAGAGTATGTACTGTATGAACATACTGTGTGTGTGTGCATGTGCGTATGTGTATTAAAATGTTAATGATATGTAGTCTCAGTGTTAAGGACTGTGACTAATTCTAATTGTATTTTTTGTGCTTTTGTAAATCTTCTAAGTATTTTGATGGTTTCCAATAAATATATATTTTTTAATTTTAAATTTTAATTATATAATTAGCTAAATAGGGCTATAAAGAACAAGTTAAAGAGTTAAAATAACAAAAATAAGTTAAAAACCAAGAAATAAAAATTAGCATGTTAAAAGACATATTATATAATACTGTAGATTTAAATGTAAGCATGTCAATAATTATATTAGATGTAAACAGTCTAAACAGCTAGATTAAAAGGCAGAGACTGTAAACTGGGTAAAAAGAAAGGCCCAACTATAAGTTGTCTGTCAATGAAAGAGATACTATAAATATAAAGAAATAGAGCAATTAAAAGTAAAGGATAGAAAAAGGAACATCAGAAATACTAATCAAAAGAAAAATGGAGTGGATTTATTAGTATGAGATCAAGTAGACTTCAGAATATGACATATTGCCAGGGATAAAGAGGAGAATTACATAAAGTGAACAATTAATCAAGAAGACATGACATTTCTAGATGTGTATGCAAATATAAATAGAGCTTCAAAATATACTAAGCAAAAACTAATAATACTTAAGGAGAAATAGACAAGCCTAGAATTTTAGTTGAAGACTCCAACCTTCCTCTCTCAGCTTGATTGAAAAAAAGTAGAAATCAGTAAGAAGAACTGAACAATACTACCAATGATATATAATTGGCATTGATAGAACACTACACCAAATAAGAACAAAATACAATATTTTTTCATAAATATAGATGCACTTCACAGATTCTGGGCCAAAAACAAACATAAAAGAACTAATTAGAGCCGGGCTCGGTGGCTCAGCCTGTAATCCCGCGCCTTTGGGAGGCTGAGGTGAGTGAATTGCCTGAGCCCGCGGGTTCGAGACCCGCCTGGGCAGTGAGACCTCATCTCTACAATAAATCAAAAAAACAGCTGGGTGTGGTGGCGCATGCCTGTAATTCCGGCTACTCGGAAGGCTGAGG
>NW_007255570.1:622717-627353 GCF_000164805.1 Carlito syrichta
CTCCAACCTTCCTCTCTCAGCTTGATTGAAAAAAAGTAGAAATCAGTAAGAAGAACTGAACAATACTACCAATGATATATAATTGGCATTGATAGAACACTACACCAAATAAGAACAAAATACAATATTTTTTCATAAATATAGATGCACTTCACAGATTCTGGGCCAAAAACAAACATAAAAGAACTAATTATATTGAGTACGTTCTCTATTATAAAATTAAACTAAAATTTAATGACAGGAAGATATCTAGGATTGTCTCAAACGTTTGG
Source organism: Carlito syrichta (assembly GCF_000164805.1). NCBI lineage: Eukaryota > Metazoa > Chordata > Mammalia > Primates > Tarsiidae > Carlito > Carlito syrichta. The sequence continues at coordinate 622,990 of NW_007255570.1, forward strand.
AAGCTAACCAACATATTTTTAAATAAGCCATGAGTCAAAGAGAAAATCAGAAAGGAAGTTGGAATATATTTTCAATTGAATGAAAATGAAAACAAAACGCATCAAACATAGCACTTTTTGGGATACAGTTAAAGCAGTGTTTAGAGGGAAACTGACAGGATTAAAGATGCTTACAGAAAAGGAGTCACATCAAAGAAAAAACAAAAAAAATAAAAGTGAATTACATCTAAGGCAAGCCAAAGGAAGGAAATCTAAAGATAAAAGCAGATTGTTGTCACCAGAAACAGAAAAAACAATGAAGAAAATTAATGTAACCAAAGGGTGATTCTTTGAAAAATCATTACAATTTGTAAGCTCTATCTAGACAGAAAAAAAGGAAGAATAAACAAATTGCCAATCTTAAGACTTAAAAAGAGGAGTATTACAGCAGATCCTCCAAATGTTTAAAGGATTATAAAATAATTTCATGATAACATTATGCCAATCAAGTTGTTGACTTAGATGAGGGACAAATAACTTGAAAGACACAAACTACCAAAGCTCTTTCAAGAAGAAACAGATCATCCAAATAGCCTTATATCTAATGCTACTCACAGTTAAAAACTTTCCTTTAAAAAAAGTCAGACCTTGATAGCCTCTGGGAAATTCTACTGAACTTTTAAGGAAAAAATAATATTAATTCAAACTCTTCCTGAACATAAAAAAGGACCCATTTTAAACCAGAGAAAAGAATTACAAGAACTCCAGATCAATATTTTTTCATAAATACAGATGCAAAAATACTTGACAAAATATTAGCAAATCAAATGCATTAAAATATCACTAGGCACAGTGGCTCATACCTGTAATCCCAGCGCTTTGGAAGGCCAAGGCAGGAGTTCGAGACCAGTCTGGGCAACATAGTGAGACCCTTTCTCTACAAATTAAAAAATTAGCCAAGTGTGGTGGCACATGACTGTAGTCTCAGCTATGTGGGAGGCTGAAGTGGGAGGACTGCTTGAGTGGGAGGACTGCTTGAGCCTGGGAAGTTGAGGCTGCAGTGAGCTATGACAGCACCACTGCTCTCTAGTCTGGGTGACAGCAAGACCCTGTCTCTATAAAAATTAATAAATAAAAAATAAACTACATAAAAAACCTTAAAAAATTTTCAAATATCAAAAAGGAAACATACAAGAAGGCCTTTGTGAGTTTGGGTTAGATGAAGATTTTTTTTTAGATAAGACACAGAAAGTATCAGCCATAAAAGAATAAAAATGGATAACTTGGACTTTTGCAAAATTAAAAGCTTCAGCTTTTCCAAAGATACTTTAAGACAAGCCCCAGACTTGGAGAAAAGACTCAAAAAACACATTTCTGATTATGGCTCTGTATCTAAAACTTATAAAGAACTCAATTGAAACTAGAAGACAAACAGCCAATTGTTTTAAGCAGACAAAAGATTTGAACAAATACTTGAAAAAAGACACAGATGGCAAATGAACACAAGAGGGATGCTTAATATTATTAGTCATCAAGGAAATGGAAAAGTAAAACCATAATGAGATACCAGTGTGTACCTATTAGAATGGCTAAGATTAAAACAAAACAAAACAAAAACCAAGTTATATACCAAATGCTGGTGAAGATATGGAGTCACTGGAAAGCTCATTAATTTTTGTGGGAGTGCCAAATGCTATTGTTACTTTGGAAAACACTTTGGAAGTTTCTTTTAAAATTAAATATTAGCTCGCCATATGAGTCAGTCATCCCACTCCTAACTCTAACACAATACAAATGGAGTCCACACAAAGATCTGTTTATCTTTTGTATAGCAACTTTTTTTAAAAGTTTTCTTTTTTTAAATTTTAAAGATGTTGGGTGCAATTCAGGTTTAGGTATACAAATGGTCATTGTACAGGTAATGTTTGAGTCTCCCTTTGGTCCTCACTTCACCTGGTTTGGGGTCAGGTACATTTATTGATGTTATATGCGCCACCAACTTTATTCTTTTTTTAAAAAAAAATTTATTATAAAGTTGTGGGGTACATTTCAGGGGTAGGTATATAAACATTGATCATGCAGGTACCCTTGTTGATGAGGTACGCCCCTCTCTCCCCTAACAGTTTCCCTAAACTGCCAGTCCAACCCCCACCTCTCCTGACAGTTTCCCACTACTGCCAATCGCTTTCTTATAGCATTGTAATTATTCAAGGTCAGTTTATGAGTGAGAACATATGGAACTCAGTTCTTTGTTTCTGTAATAGATCACTGAGTATGATCAACTCCAAATCCATCCAAGTTGCTGCAAAATCCATATATTTGTCCTTCTTTATGGCTGCATAATATTCCATTGTGTATATGTACCACATTTTTTTAATCCAGTCCAGCTTCGATGGGCAACACGGTTGTTTCCATGTTTTTGCTATTGTGAATAGAGCTGCAACAAACATGCGTGTGCAGGTATCTTTTTGTAGAATAGATTGAGTTCCTTTGGGTATATTCCCAAAGGGGAATTGCTGGGTCATATGGAAAGTCAATTTCTAGTTCTTTCAGAAATCACCACACTGTCTTCCAAATGTACTGGTCTGCATTCCCACAGCAGTGTAGAAGCATTCCTTTTTCTCCACATCCTTGCCAGCACCTGTTGTTGTTTGTTTTATTAATGATGGCCATTCTTACTAGGGTTAGGGGGTATCTCAATGTGGTTTTGATTTGCATTTCTCTGATGATGAGTGAGGCTGAGCGCTTTTTTGTGTGTCTGTTGGCTGCCCATTTATTTTTTATTTTTTATTTTTTTGAGTTGGAGTCTCACTCTGTCACCCAGACTGGAGTGCAGTGGCCGCTTCTGGCCACCGCAGCCTCGACCTGCTGGGCTCCGGCAATACTTCCGCCTCAGCCTTCCAAGTAGCTGGAATTACAGGCATGTGCTACCACGCCCGGCTGATTTTTTGATTTATTGTAGAGATGAGGTCTCGCTGCCCAGGCGGGTCTCGAACCCACGGGCTCAGGCAATCCACTCACCTCAGTCTCCCAAAGGCGCGGGATTACAGGCTGAGCCACCAAGCTCGGCCCATTTATCTTCTTTTGAGAAGTGTCTATTCATGTCTTTTCCCCACTTTTAAAAGGGGCTGTTTGTTTTTTTCCTTTCAGTGCATTTGAGTTCCTTATAGATCATAGATGTTAGGCCTTTGTCAGATATACAGTTGGTGAATATTTTTTCCCATTTCTGTGGGCTGTCTCCCTGCTCTCTTGATGGTTTCTTTTGCTTAGCAGAAGCTCGTTAATTTGATGAGGTCCCACTTGTCTATCTTATTTCTTAAGGTATTGGCCTTTAGGGTTCTGAATAGGAATTGGTTCCCAGTTCCAATTTCCATAAGGGTATGTCCTGCACTTTCTAAGATCCCTACAGTTTGAGGTTTTATGATTAGGTCTTTGATCAATTTAGAGTTCATTTTTGTGTATGATGATAGGTAGGGGGATCCTGTTTCAATCTTCTGCATGTGGTCAGCTAGTTTTCCCAGCACCATTTACTGAATAGGTTCTCCTCCCCCCAGTGGTTGTTGTTGGAGGCTTTGTCAAAGATGAGTTGGTTGAGGAATTGAGGCTTTGCTTCCAGAATCTCTATCCTGTTCCATTGGTCTATGTGCCTGTTCTTCTACCAACACCAGGTTGTTTTGATTACTATAGCCTTATAGTAAAGTTTGAAGTCTGGAAATGTGATACCTCCTGCTTTGTTTCTTTTGCTAAGGATTGTTTTGGCTATTCGTGGTTGTTTATGTTTTCATATGAATTTCTGTATTGGCATTTCCAGGTCTGAGAAGAATGATGTTGGAAACTTAATGGGTATTGGGTTGAATCTGTAGATTGCCTTTGGTAGGATGGACATCTTAACAATGTTGATTCTTCCTTTCCATGAGCATGGAATATTTTTCCATTTGTTTGTGTCTTCTTGGATTTCTTTGAGCAGTGCTTTGTAATTCTCATTGTAAAGGTCTTTCACTTCTCCTGTTAGGAAGATGCCAAGGTGGCTATTGTGAAAAGGATTGTGCTTTTTATTTGGGTCTCTGTCGGCTTGTTGTTGGTGTATTGGAATGCAATTGTCTTTTGCACATTTATTTTGTACCCTGAGACTTGCCAAAGTCCTTTATCAATGCCAGCATGTTTTTGACAGATTCTCTTGGATTTTCAAGGTATAGGATCATATCATCAGGAAAGAGGGATAACTTGACTTCCTCTTTTCCTTTTTGGATACCCCTGATTTCCTTCTCTTGTCTAATTGCCCGAGCTAGGACTTCCAACACGATATTGAACAAGAGGAGTGAAAATGGGCAGCTTTGTCTTGTTCCAGTTTTCAGGGGAAATGTTTCTACTTTCTGTCCATTTAG
>NW_007255570.1:627373-743356 GCF_000164805.1 Carlito syrichta
TTCCTGCATCTAATGAGATAATCATGTGGTTCTTGTTTTTACATCTATTGATGTATTTAATGACATTTATGGTCTTGCAAATGTTGAACCAGCCCTGCATCCTGGGGATGAAGCCTACTTGGTCATGGTGGATGATTTTTGAGATGTGTTTTTGGATTTGATTTGCTAGAATCTTGTTGAGGATTTTTGCATCTGTGTTCATAAAGGATATTGGCTTGTAGTTCTCTCTCTTTGTTGGATCTTTACCCAGTTTGGGTATCAATGTAATATTAGCTTCGTAAAATGATTTGGGGAGAATTCCATCTTTCTCAATTGCCTGGAATACTTTCAATAGCATTGGTATTGGCTCTTCCTTGTACATTTTGTAGAATTCTGCTGGAAAGCCATCCACTCCAGGGCTTTTTTTGGTAGGTAGTTTTCATATAACAGAGTCAATTTCCTGGGTTGCTATTGGTCTATTTAGTGTCTCAATGTCTTCTTGTTTTAACATGGGGAGGTTGTGTGATGTCAGAAAGTCCTCCATTTCATCTAGGTTATCAAGTTTGTTTCCATATAGGTGGACATAGTAATCTCTGATAATGCTTTGTATTTCTTCGGGGACAGTTGTGATTTGATCTTTTGTATTTCTGATTGTGTTTATTTGGGCTTTTTCTCTCTCTTTCTTGGTCATTCCAGCTAGGGGCCCATCAATCTTGTTAATTCTTTTAAAGAACCAGCTTTTTGTTTTGTTGATGTTTTCTATGATACTTTTGTCATCTATGTCCTGTATTTTGGCTCTTATTTTTGTGATTTGGATTCTTCTGCTAAAGTTGGGGTTTTGGTGGTCTTCTCTTTCTAGCTCCCTTAGGTTATTTGTTAGGCTTTCCACTTGTTATCTTTCTGTTTTCTTGATGTGTGCTCGTGGAGATATAAATTCCCCTCTTAAAACTGATGTCATGGCATCCCAGAAGTTTTGGTGAGACGTTTCTTCATTTTCACTTGTTTTCCAGGAATCTTTCAATTTCTTCTTTGATTTCAGTGTTGACCTAGTTGTTGTTCAGCATCATGCTGTTTAGTGTTCATGTCTTTGTGGGCTTTGGGGAAATGTTGGTTTTGATATTTATTTTTATTCTGCTGTGTTCTGAGAATGTGTGTGGCAAGATTTCAACCTTTATGGAATTTGTTTATGCTTGATTTATGGCCAAGGATGTGATCAATCTTGGAGTATGTTCCATGTGGTGATAAGTAGAATGTATATTCTGTGGTTGTTGGGTGGAATAATCTGTAGGTATCTACTAAGTCCATTTGGTCAAGTGTCAAGTTTAGGTTCTGGATCTCCTTATTGATTTTTTGCCTTTTTTGTTGATGATCTGTCTAGGGCTGTCAGTGGGGTATTTAAGTCCCCTGCTATAATAGTGTTAGAGTCAATAACTTTTTAAAGTTTATTTAGTAATTGTTTTATAAATCCTGGTGCTCCTGTGTTGGGTGCATATATGTTTAGGATGAATATTTCTTGTTGATGGATTGAACCTTTTATCATTATGTAGTGGCCAGTTGCATCTTTTAAATATTTGATAGCTTAAATGTTGTTTTGTCTGATATTAAGATTGCAACTCCCGCCTTCTTTTGTGATCCATTTGCCTGGAAACTCATTTTCCATCCTTTAACTTTGAGTCTGTGTGTGTCCCTTGTAGTGAGATGAGTCTCCTGGATGCAGCAAATAATGGGGTCATGGTTTCTTATCCAGTCCTCCATTCTCTGTCTTTTCAGTGGTGCATTTAGTCAATTCACTTTCAGGCTAATTATTGAAATGTGGAGGTTTATCCCTGTCATGAGGTTCTTATAGAGTTGTTGTTGTTCCTGTTTATTTGTTGTCTTTCCTTTGGTTTTTGGGTTGATTCATATGTGTTTTCCATCTTTTCCCTATACTCTTGTGAACAACATTGTCGTTCTTTTCTTCTGTGTTTAATGCATTCTTAAGTGTTTCTTGTAGAGATGGTCTGGAGGCAGCATAAGTTCTTAGGGATTGGATGTCTGGGAAAGATTTTAATTCTCCCTCACTGATGAAGTTTAGCTTGGCTGGGTAGGTTATTCTTGGCTGAAATTGTTTATCTTTGAGAACTTTGAAGATTGAGCTCCAAGCTTTCCTAGTCTGAAGGGTTTCTGTAGATAAATCTGCTGCTATTCTAATTGGTCTTCTCTGGTAGGTAGTCTGACCTTTTTCTCTTGCTCCCTTTAGGATATTTTCTTTTATACCTACTTTGTTTAGGTGAATTATTATGTGTCTGGGAGTTGGTCTTCTCATTTGTTGTCTTGCAGGGGTTCTCTGAATCTCGTGTTTGAATTTTTGTATCACTGATGAGGTGAGGGAAGTTTTCTTGATAATGTCATGGAATGTTTTTTCCAGTGTGGTCTCTGTGTCTCTTTCTGCCTCAGGAAGTCCAATTACGTTCAGTCTCTTGAAGTAATCATTTCTCTTGAAGGTTTTGTTCTGTCTTTTTAAGCTTCTTTTCTATGTTTTTGACAGTATGGGTTAGTTTTGTATTTTGGTCTTCAAGCTCTGAGATTCTTTCTTCTGCTTGGCTACTTCTGTTTTCCATGCTTATTAGCTTGTTATTTACTTCAATCACAGTATTCTTTACTTCTGTTATTTCAGTTATCAGCTTCTATTTTCTTCTTGTCTCTCCTCAATTCTTTTTATTCTCTCTATTAATGTCTTGATGTCTGGGTTTGTCCTATGTGACCAGTCATTCTGGGGGCTCTTCATTGTTTGCATTCTGAAATCTGTTTTCTCAGTGTCTGACCTCCCAGGGGTCTGTGTGAGACCTATATTCTTCTTTTGGCTTTTCTTCATTTGTGTAGATTTTTCCACCCCACTTTTTCCTCCCCCATCCCGTGTTCTTTAATTCTGTTGCTCAGGGGTGGAGGGGTTGCATTTACTTCTATTTGTTCAATCTCCTGTTCTTCCTTATGTATATCCTCTGGCTTTGTTCAATTCTGGAGCTGGACTGTAGGTTGGGGGCAATCCTTTTTGCAGTTTTGAGATTTAATTGAGGGGGAGCTGTGATTCAAAATCTATCTGCCAATTCCAGTATCTGCTGACAGGTGTATAGATAATCTGGAACCCACTTCCCAATGCCTTGCAATCCGTCCATGTAGTGGGGTTATAGGTTTACTCCCTGAAAGCAAAATGAGGTAAAAAAAGGGAAAAAATGGAGAAGGGAGTGGGGGGAAGAGGGAGGTGTAGAGAGAGAGGAGTAAGCAGGAAAACAGACAACCATACTGACTAACAAATGAAAAGAGACACAAAGACTGATACAAGTAAAAAGAAAAGCAACAACAAACAAACCAACAACCATACGAAAAAACTAAAACATACAATCATACAAGCTTTCCAATCTCCTTATTGGTGTGCTATCCCCCTATACAAGGATGGGGTCTAAAGAGAAAAAAAACTAAAATAGAATAGAATAAAGTCAGTAAAAGAACCAAAGCAAGGATGAAAATGTTATTGATAACAGTAAGGAGAGAGAGAAAACAAGATGGGTAAGACAAACAGACAAAGAATAAAAGAAAAAAAAATTAAAACAGGGAACCAAGCACACTCCGAGACTTTCCCTTTAAGTCCAATGTCCTTTCAGCTCTGATTTCTAGCTGTCTTTGCAGGCTGGTAGATTTGCTCACAGTTAGGGTCAGTTGGCCCTGGCCTCCTGTGGAGGGTGGTTCAGATCTGGACTGCCTGTCAAATCTGCCACTCAGATCTGGCCTGTGTCTATTTAGCAAGGGGGAAGAGCTTCTGTCCTTCCCATTTTGATGTTGTTACTTTGGATTCCAAGCTGGAGATGGGCCTAGTCCATGGAGCTGGTCTTACCGCACCAGCTGATCTCTTTTTTTCTGATGAAGCTGGAGACTGCCAGGCAATGCAGACCAGACTGGGCAGAAGTCGGAGGCCACCCAGGGCAGGGGGGAGCAGGTGATGGTAGCAGTGGTGGCAGCTCCGCTTCATGGTGAATGGGAGGAGCTCCAAGAGCCTGGCTCTGGGTGAGGGGTGGGACGTGGCAGTGGCAGCAGTGGCAGCAGTTTCAGTAGTGCATGGTTGGCGGGGACGCTTCACCATCTGGAGCCGTGGGTTGCCTCAGGCAGGGGCGGGGCGATGGTGGTAGTGGCAGCGGCAGTAGGAGCAGCAGTAGCTGCTGTGGCTGAGGCAGCGGCTAAAGCAGCAGCCAAGCAATGTGTGAAGAGCAGGCTGCCAACAATGGGATCCACAGGCCCTGGTGGAGAGCGAAAGTTTTTATGTGAGTTCTCTTTCACGGAGGGTCTCACGGACCAAACTGCCTCTTCGCCATCTTGCCAGAAGTCTTCAACTTTATTCTTAATAGCAATAAATGGGAAGCAATGCAAATGTGTACTCAACAGTGAATAGATAAACAAACTGTAGTGCATCCATATAATAAAATACTACTCAGCAATAAAAGTCAACAAACTACTGATACACAAAACAAGATGGATGAGCCTCAAAAGCATTATGGTAAGGAGGACACACAAAAAACTTGCAATTCACATTAATATGGAATTATTCCATTTAATATATGATTCTGGAAAAGGGGAGAAATGATGGGGCAGAAATCATATCAGTGGCTGCCATGGGTTAGTGATGGGGTGAGGGCCAATCACAAAAATGTGAGAGAACGTTTTTGGGCTCCTGTGTTTTCGTTGTTGTGGTGATCACACAACTGTGCTTATTTGTCAAAAGTCATTGAATTGTACACCTAAAAAGGGTTTATTATACATAAACTATATCAGAATAAACAGATTTTTAAAAAATGAAATTTATTCTATGTGTCCTAACTAAAAAACTTCTGCAACATATGAAGTGATAAATAGATGCACTAAAATGAACATACAACGTGGAGTTGTGTTAAAAAGAAAATTTGAACAAGTGGTGAAACAGACATATCAAAGTAAAGTTTGAGCTAATATTATTGAAAACCTAAGGCTGGGCTTCGTGGCTCAGCCTGTAATCCCACCACTTTGGGAGGGAGGTAAGTGGATCGCCTGAGCCTGTGGGTTTGAGACCAGCCTGGACAACTTGGCAAGACCTCGTCTTTACAATAAATCAAAAATTAGCCAGGCATGGTAGTATGATCTGTAGTTCCGGCTGCTTGGAAGGCTGAGGCGGAAGGATCGCCTGAGCCCAGTAAGTCGATGCTGGGGTGGCAGTGAGCATGCCACTGCACTCCAGCCTGGGCAACAGAGTGAGACACCAACTCAAAAAAAAAGAAAAAGAAAAAAAGAAAACCTAAGAACACAACTAATTTCTGCTTGTGGGGGCCACATTTCTTATTTTGTTGGAGATGCATTTTATCTAGAAAGTATGGAAACATAAAAACATTTTAAGAAGAGTTATGGTGTAAAACAGTTGAAGAAGTTCAGAGGACTTTGAAAAGTCAAGGGGAAGCTTAATGTTGAGGTATGGAGTCAGACGACAGGCCAGGACACAAGCGAGGAGGAACACATAAAGGCTGGAGAGGACCAGACAGTATAATAAGATGCGTGTAGTGTTGCAAGATTGAGTACTGACCAGTCATTATCATTCATACCTATAGTAAACACTGACTGAATGTGCACTATGTGTCAGGCACTGTTCTAAGTGCTGGGACACAGCAGTGGACAAAGCAAGTCATAATCCTTAGCTGGAGAGTATATTCCAGAAGAGGTAGACAATGCATTGTGTAGACAAACTATGTGTGTCCACATGCTAGAGGGGGTAGTCTATGCATTGTACAGACACATGTGTTCCTGTGCCTATATTCCAGAGGGAACAGGCAAAAACAAAATCAATCTATGAAATGGTAAGTTAGAAGATGGTAAGGGCTGTAGTGTAAAAGCAAGCAGGAAAGGGGATATGGTGTGCCAGGGTGGGAGTTGAGGTCTCAAAATTCAAAAAGGTGATCGGAGACGGCCATATTCAGAAAGCGGGATCTGATGTGAACCTTGAAGAAGACAAGGGATAGCTCTTCACAGTGGATGGCTTTAAACAATGAATACTCATGGTGTGTTCAGTTAACATCTATCTACTTTGTTAAGATTCATTTAGCTTCCATAATAATGATATAAAAAGATACCATTAGTGTGATCACTAGTTATGACAGTTTATAAAAAATGATTTACAGAAGAAATATAATCTTCATTTTGACTGAACAAGAAAAAAATTGAGATCCATCTGAAAGAAAACCACACACCTCAATTTATTTTTAACTACCATTACCCCTCCTCTCCTAAGCCTTTCCCTCTTTCAATTTTCATTATACGTGATTCTGGGAAAGCTGAATGGCACAGTTTAGTATTAATACATTTTTTAGTATCATTAGCTGGGAAAGGGAGCTAGAAAAAGCAGGAGGAAATAGCCTATCCATATGAAAACAATAATCACATAATATTTATTGTCTGGGATTGAAATGTTTCAAATATGCAAAGCAATAAAATGTCAGGAAAAGCAAAACCTCCTAATGTTAAAAATATCATAAATTTTCCCCAATATAAGACATATGAATAAAGTTCAGGTGATACTTTATGTCAAAGGAAAAAAAATACCCTTAAGTCTATGTTAAAGCAGCCTGAATCCTCCAGAAGGCACAATCTACTCACCAGTGAAGAACAGAGGAGACCGGGGCAATGACAATAAAAGCACAGAAAGTAATGGCTACCATTTTTGTGGACCTGAGAATCACTTTTTAACATAAATTCGCTGATCCATGCATCTATAACTTGATCTCTGCTATCTCCTAAATTAAAAAAAAGTAATGTCAAAAAGCTAGTAGATTTCAGTATCACTTCTAAATGATTTTACATTTTCTAAATCACAATGGCATATATATATTATGCATATTTGAAATATATGTATTTCAAATAGAGTGGCACTTATATGAGCAAACCACATTTTACTGAATCTACAGATCATTTAATCTAGGTATTTTATGACTCTCTTTCTATAATTCCACAGTTGTTCTTAGGTCCTTGGTGCACTGTTTGGGAACTCTAGACTATATGTTGATTGTTTGGCTTTCACAGATACGAAAAAGATTTTTTACAAAATGAATAAAGAAAACAAGACAGATGTGGTGGCTCACATCTGTAATCCCAGCAATTTAGGAGACCGAGGAGGGAGGATTCTTTGAGTTCAGGAGTTCCATAACCGCCTGGGCAACATAGCAAGACCCTGTTTCTACAAAAATATTTAAAAAAGTTAACTGGGTGTGGTGGCACACACCTGTAGTCTCAGCTACCTTGGCAAGAGGACTGCTTGAGGCCAAGGGTTCAAGGCTGCAGTGAGTCATGATCATGCTACTGTTGCACTGCAGCCAGACCCTGTCTCTGGGAAAAGAAGAAGGAAGGAGGAAGGAGGAAGGAGGAAGGAATAAGGAAGAAGGAAGAGGAAGAAGAAGAAAACTGACATTTTAATTTCGAGATACTCACTGGTGACAAATTGCTTCCAGTTCACAAAATCTCTTTTTAACCTAAATAAATGTTTATGTTTGCTTTAAGTTGAGCAGACATGTTATTCTATTATCTTTAGGGACATTTCATCCTTAAAGGTCCACTATCTTTATGGGAAGCCAATGGGAGAATGAGTAGGTTTTCAAAGATGGACTATATACAAAAACGGTCTTACAAGTCTATAACTTTTTGAAGACAGTGCAGATTCAGATGGGACAGAAAGACATTTAGGCCTTTAGTAGTGCAAATATAGTTGAAGTTACCTCTTCTTAAGGTCCAGAACACCTTCACACAAGACTCCCAGTGACCACAAGGAACCTGATGCATGGGGTGCTTTAAATTGGTCTAAGATGCTGTATTTGTCATTAAGGAAAAAGCTGTGGTCATCTACAGTTCATGAGACTTGTTGCCAAACAAGCATTGAAAAGAATGAACAAATATTTTTTTAAAAAGGATTTTTGGCTCGTGTTTAAATGAATAACTTTTCTATCAACCAAACAATAATCTAATATATGTACGTGAAAATGACAAAGAGGTGTTAATTCAAGACTTGCCCTCAAGAAAGTCCTAATCCTGTGTAGTCTAGAGGTTCCTGGAGAGATGATTAGGGAGACTAAATAGGAAGCAGAGAGAACAGGGGCTTACACTTGGTTCACAGGAAGCAGAGGGTGCTGTGTGCCAGGCAGGAAACTCTATGGGAAAGAGCTGGGAAAAGAGACAACCATGAAAACCTAGGAGAGAAGAGGCAGGTGGATATTTCACTGTTAAGAGAAACACATGGCCTGAGCCTGCGGGTTCGAGACCCGCCTGGGCAACTTGATGAGCCCTCATCTCTACAGTAAATCAAAAAAATTAGCCGGGCATGGTACTGCACGCCTCTAGTTCCAGCTACTCGGGAGGCTGAGGTGGAAGGATTGCCGGATCCCAGCAGGTCGAGGCTGCGGTGGCTAGGAACGTGCCACTGCACTCCAGTGACAGAGTGAGACTCCAACTCAAAAAAAAAAAAAAAAAGAGAAATACATGGCATTCTCTAGATGGTAGTGGAAGGGCACCTGGAGACTTTGCTCATCTACACGCAGGCCATGAAGGCAACGATCAACCTCAGTCTGTGATTGTCACAGCAAGGTGGCCAGACAGCCACTCCTGCGTGGAGCTGCCACAAGGTGGTTTCTCCTCTGCCTCCCTAGTTCTGGAGAGGTATGTATGAACACAAGCTATAAAACTGCTTGGCTGTGGCTTATAGTCGGCTTATCCACGGCACAGTGACTCACCACTCACTTAGGTCTCCTGTCATCTGGCCCCTCTGCTTGGTATCTTCCTGTGGGATTAAAAGTATGGAACGTTGACACATGCCACTCTTACTTACGTAGCTGTATCACAAACTGTCTAAAGCCTGGTACATATAGGTCAGGCAGGAGTGATAAGAACTGGCCAACACACTGGCAGGTGAACTAACTTCTCCCAAGGGAAGTGGTTGGAAGAAGCAAATCAAAATCATTCAGAAATATCCAGACATGGTGATGCATGCCAGCTACTCAGGAGGCTGAGGTGGGAGTATCACTTGAGACCAGGAGTTCAAGACCAGCCTGAATGATAATAGCAAGATCCCATCTCAACAACAAAGCAATTTAGAAAAGAAAGTTGCAGTATCACAGGCTGGTGCACTGCTATTTGGAATCTTAAGGACATAAATCAGAAAGTGACTTGTCCTGAGGCAGAACAGACCTACAGTTGAATTAGAGAAACTGCTAACTACTGACTACAATGGAAAATTATTCTTTGTAATTCAAATTGTGCTCAGTAGCTTTATTTATCTCTGTACACCACTTCCCCTAAATATACACAAAAACATGCTGGGCTGAGGAAAAACTATGACTGCTATACCATAATTAATGAGCAAACATTTAACAGGGTCATTTGTGAAGTTTCAGGGCACTGCTATATGTACTTCTGTATCTGCTACTAGAAACACATGTAAACAAGATAGGGATTATTTTATAACATGGACAAATACCTTATATGAGAGCATAAAATAGTAGCCTGTGTAATTAGACCCTTCTGGGGAAACTGGGTCTTCAGAAAGGAGAGGCTTCACACATATCGATCTTTGGGGAAGTTTTTCTCATATTTTGTATATGAATTTTTAGTATGTTTGCTGATCATGTATATTTAACTTCATGTTTAATACATTACTGAAAATTTAGCATGATTCTATATAGTTATATTCTATTATATGTCATATGATACTCTATTATATACATAATACTTGGCATTAGAGAAGGAATTCTAAGTTAAAATAACATTTTCTTGTAATAAAGTTTTTGGTACTGAGAAGTGCTTCTAGGTTCAAGGTCAGGCAGAAATTCTCTGTCATAGGTTATCAGATGTCTCTGCTTTAGTACAGTCCGTGTCGTGTAACCACGGCGTGAGCTCTGATATCAAAGCGATGGGGCAAAGCCAGCTCCCTCTTGGCTAACTCTGCAGAAGGCCCTTGACCTGCTGTTTCTCGGTCTCCTTGTGGGCTATGAGCAGTAAATGAGGTAAATCACACAGTGCTCAGCATGCAGGCAGCAAGCAGCATGATATAATTATTGCATCACACTTATTAACATGCTGACACAAGCAAGTGGAGTGTTAACCAGTGTAAGTAAAACTGTATTTTGCTTATCTTGTTTCTTGCTCGTTCCTATATCTTTTTCTATGTTTACTTTCTTTTGGAAAAAAAAAAAGAATAGTGACTATTGGGTGGTGATGATCAGAAAAAATAATGCTCTTCAGAGAATTGTAGTGGTTCCCAACAATGAAATACCATATGTGGGTTCTCGTGACTTTGCAGGAATTGTTTTAAAATATGTTCCAATTGCCAAAATTTCTGTGACTTATGACAGTTTGAATACTTAATATTTTGTTTCAAAAAGCAACTGCAAGTCTCTCTTTTTAAAAAAATGCCATTGTATTATTATCCCACTCATAACACTGGAGACTTACTTTAAGAGATATGACTTTTTAATATTTGAATTTTTAAAAGAGACATCTGGCCCTTATTTAACTATCACATTTACATCCAATTCCTGCAGGCACAGTTTTGTTGTTGTAGCTTGGCTTGATGCCCTCTGCAGAAAGCCCGTGCTCTCATATGACAACACAACTCCACTAAATCTGCTAGAGTTCCCTGCTCCCTCCTCACCCCCCCCGACTATACAACAGCACAAAAACTTTCATCTTGAGTTCACCTTAAGAAGATAAGAATAAGGAAAAAAAAAGCTAGAGAATGAGCTTTATATGGGGGGACTGCTAAGGCATATTCAACTTGATGCCCTTAGATTATTTGCAGAAGTGTTTATGTACTATGAAATGTTCAGCCAGAGCACACAGGAAACTGTAAAATATTTTATGAGATGTATACATGGTTGATGGTAGAATTTTAAATGCAACCTGGGAAGGTTCTATCCAAATTCCAGGAGGGCAGATGAGAGAATACATTCTCTGCAGTGATTCAGTTTTATACAAGGGGTTATATGAACGGGAAAGCAATTCCTGATTTGGGAATTATATTTAAAAATTTGTAAAATTAAACTTTATAGTTTCTAGACAAGTAAACTTGTTTTCTTTCAAATCAAGAATCACTAGTTATGCTTATTTGTCTTCTACATGGTAAAAGCACTAAACATGGGTGTTTACTATTTTATAAAAATAAAGAACAAACAGCAATAAGTGAAAACTCTTCCCCAGATATAGGAATTATATACACCATTAAAAATATTTATGCTTCTGATGGTTTTCAAATAAATACTCTTGGTTCTAAAACTGGAACATTATTTTTGAATCACAACTATTACAATATGAGAGGCAAGAAGGCTAACATACCCTCAAAATGGCAAGTTCAGAAAGTTACACTTTCAAAATTAGGTGAAGGGAGAAATATTTCTATTTTCTTTACCCTTAAATCTAGAGGGAAGTATCAATTTCCCACGACAGGGTACCTATTTATTGGTTTAGTTCCCAATCCAATCTATAAAACACAAGGGACAAAAAATAGAAACTAGCCTTGTGTATTTCCATTTGATTTGGAGCTGGGCCTGATGTGTAAGGGATTGTTTAATTAATACCACAGTTCCTTTGAAAAATATTTCAATGTATAACACTCATGCTTTAGGATGTAGCTATAATTAGCATCTCTTTTATAAATTTATATTACTGTCTAGAAAAATATGCCATAAAATCCCAATGTTCTTGGTAATATTCTTTTATTTATTTATTTGTGAGAAAGCAGGATTCATTGAGAGGACAGAAAAGCTCTTGTCCATCTTGGTAATATTTTAAGGTGTGCCAGTATGGTGGAGAACACTGTATGTAATACCAGACAGAAAATTATGGACCATAAATTCTCATCTCTCATCTGTCATTGCCATTACTGAGTGATTTTGGGACAGTCATTTTCCCTCTCTGGACCATGCTTTTTTCATCTGTAAACTGAGTAGTTGTTTTCAATGATCTCTAAGACTACCTTCTGCTCTAACATTATTCTATATAACATTTTATCTTAAGAGAATAATTTACTGAAGTCACATCTTCTGAAACTTTCATTCTGTAAATTTTCCATTTTTTCTATATCCACTGTTTAAGGAAATTTTATTTCACTTCAAATTTAGCATTGTGCAGGTCAGAGAAAGAACCTAAGTGTGGAAAAGAAAATAAAGAATTAAAAATATTAATATTGAGTAATTATGGGGACATCTACACTGGTTTAGGACAGACATAAATGACCTTGTTTTATTCCAAATTCAGCTCTGGCTTATGATGAAAAGTGAAAGGTTATTATATGAACTTTCTGGGCAAAACCAGATTTTATAAATAATTACCTGTCAGACTGTTCAAGATAGACAAACATACACCAGACCAACAAAAACACAGACCTGTCATATTTCTGAGAGAAATGTACGTTGAGTCTTCCTACTCTGGGACCATAAGATCAGGTAGAATAAAATGAAGGAAAAAAAATTAAACCCTATATTTTCTTTCTTGTGCATACTTTAAAATGTATATTGTGGAAGAGAAGGAATTTTGATGTAAAAAATTAGCCCCTGAAAATTTTACACCATCTATAAGCCTGGCAGATCGAAACCAAAACAATAAATGCTGCCATTTTAAAAGTTAGGATGTTTACTGCAAGCTTATAATTTTCCATGATTAGGGACGCCAAGGAAAATAAGAATGATGATAAAAAGAAAAGTTTAATCATACATTTCAACAAGCACAGTTGTAACATCAAAACCCTTTGGCAATATTGTAATATTATATATTTGTGTTTTTGTTCTTGACATGCACATTATTTTCCAAAAGGAGTAACAAAGAACAGGTAAATGACAGTTAACAAATATGAATAATTGTGGCATAAAATATTAACTGAGATTCACAATGATTTGACCACAAGAAAAAAAATCTTTCACATTTCTCATTTTATTATTTTTCACAAAGCCTGTTTCAAGCGTGTGAAAAAATTATGATAAAAGTAAAATTATACAAAACTCCCACAGAATTAAAGAAATAACTTCCTTTTTTGCAATTCTGTTTAATCAGGAACTGTACAATTATATCTGCCATGTTTTGGTTTGTTCCCAAGAGTTACAGTTCCTCATTTACTGGAGAAAGTATAGATTCCAGAAGAGTAGCTCAGCTGCTACCAGCAAGAAACTGCCAGCACACACTTCCAATCCAGTTGTGGAAATGCTGCTCCCCTTTAGTGACTGTGATTCCTTGGCTTCTCAATGGGCATGTGGCGGGGAGATGGGCCTGAGGACTGCAGAAACGAGAAAAGGAGGGAAATGACTCTGGGGGAAAAGCTTCTGTGTGAGGAAAAGTGCATGTGAAAGGCAGATGGCAGGAAGCTAGGAAGAAGGCACCTTGGAAGGGCACATGGTGATGGGTGAGGGGAGGGGCAGATGGGGACAGGCATGTCGTCATGTCAGTCAGAGCTTTGATCACGTAAGTTTATAAAATGAATAGATGTCTCTCAAATACATGTAGATATAATCAACAGATGTTGGAAAGTACAGTCAGTGGTATTAATAGAAGGGGAAGACAGTCTGTCCTTTTAATTTTGTTTCCTTTGTCACAATCTTGGATTCTAAAATATATCAAAACACAGACTAAACACTGGTGGGGCAGAGGGAACCACTGCTTTTAAGATATGTGAGTTGAGGCCTGTAAATCTATTCCAAATTAAAATCTCAAAACTGTGATCTGCATTCTTGTCCACCTACACACTATCCCAAACATCCTGCCATTAATTAGCTAAATGGCTCATCTAGTAAACAAGACTAATGACTGAGGGGTTGGGAAACAGCAGAGTCAGCCAGCTGAGAGTCACAAGTCAGCCCACTCCCTAGCCTACAGAGAGGGTACACTTGCATTTCGTTTTGTTCAAGGAGGGTAAAAGAAATCATCTTAATATAACATTGTGTTTCCTGTTGTTGCAGGCACCGTCATACTCACATCAGCAGGCTAGAAAAGCCATCCCATTCCTGCGGTAGGCACTCTGTCAAAGAAAAAGAAATCTGCAATGAATTATCACATCAAGTCAAACAAGAAAAGGAGGCAAAAAGCAAGCAAAACTTTCTTCCTGTTTTGTAGACTCTTTTGGCTACAATCTAATAGAATGCTTAATCTTAACTTTTCTGGTGGCAAAGCTATAGCAACCATTCTGTCTATTAAAAAGTCAGTGTGGTTAACAAGTGGTTAGTTATTCTATTTTTGGGAAGCGGAAGAGATGCAAAATAAGACATCCCATTTTGTTAATTGATTGGGCTTGGTTGGGTCAAAGAGATGTTATATCGAATCTGTCTTTTATAAACATGTGTTCTCTATTCGACATGCTCAAGAATTACTTCTAAGTATCTTAATAGTCTATAAATTACTGAGTCGTTATAGCCTTCCCAGGCCTAATTTATAGTCTGAATGAAAAGCTATGGGAGCCGACACTAACAAAGATTTTTCCTCCTTTCTAAAATTTGATGATTTCAAAGGAGTTCTGTACATTACAGATAGTATTAAAAATACAAATCTCATATAATTGTATATACATATGTGTGCATACAAATGTACATACTTCCATAAAAGAAAATAGAAAAATGGATTCTAATTGTAATAATATAATACATTCTAGTAAAGAAAGCAAAATTGTATGCTTTTCATTCCAAGTGATATATTTTGTATTTCAGGGTTGGAAGACCTGAACCACACAGGGCTGCTGTAACTTGTTTTGAATCTATTTTGAGACTTGGAGTTGAGCAGAATTAAAATTCAGGACTCAGGAATAAAATTCCCCTTTCACTGGCACATTTTTCATTATTTAAACTAGTAACAGTCACATATAGAGAATTCATAACACTCAATTAGATGAAATTTTTCTGCATTTTGTTTTCAGAAAAACAAATAAAATGATAAAAATCTCATATGAAAGATTTCTTTTCCCCTTAAGGTAATAACTCTGAAGCAGTTCTGGAGTCAGTATACTTTCAGCCCGATAAGTTAACCGTGGACAGCCATATTATAGGAAATAGAGAGTAACTATTTATGATCAAGATAATGCTATGGAGGCAGTGAAGAGTCTTAATTGGAAAAAAAAAAATTGAACAACATTACAATTATACTAGAAATGGAAAGTAGACCCAACCTTTTTAGAAAGACTTCCATCAACGTGAGGTGAAGCAAATATGGTTTTGTTGATAAACTTCTGTTAATCATAAAATTCAATTTGCTTGAAAACCTTCTCTCCAAATATATTGCTTACAGAGGATTTACTATGGTTGTCAGGTTTTGGAGCCCTGGCTGAAATTTCATCTGTTGCTTATGCCGCTATGCAGTTCACTCCGGATCAGTGTATCAGGAATGAGAAAACAGTGGCGCATTCCAGCTTTCACTCCTCAGCGTTCTCTCTCTGAGCTCGTTCTTTACCATGGGACTTTTTGTGTTGTAGAACACTTCTGGATTGAAATAAACATTCTAGCAAGGACTAGAAAATTCCAACTGCCTCCTAAGATCCTGCACTGGAGAACAGTGTTAAATGAGTTCCTCAGAGAACCTCAAATAACTTGCAGGGTGTCTCCCGCAACCACAGGCAGGAGAGCCGCGGGCAGGGAAGCAGCCCCTACCACCCGTGGCTGTCTTGGAGAGGCTCATGCCAAAGTAATACGCTTGGCTTCTTGACCATGATATTTTAAATTTTACAACCATAATGACAAGCTTTAACAAGACAAAAAATTTAAAACACAGGGATGGTTTCACATGGAGATAAAGGTACCTAGGTGTAAAGTTGCATTCCTCCCAAAGGTGAGTGGCTTAAGTGAGACTAGCTTGAGAAAGAAGACTGGGAAGACTGAATCTTGGCTGAGTGCACCAAGAAGTACCCAGGTTTTAACCTTTTCAGGGCTAGCAACTTGAAATAGTTCTCATTAGTATTGAAAAGATCACTTTTCAAAGATCAACTCACCTTCGCAGGTGATTAATTACCATGCTTGGCAAACAATTAAAAGATTACAGGTTTATTTAATAACATAGATCCTCAAGTACCCAAGTCTAATGAGACAACCAAAGTTTATAGCTGACACAGATTTTACAGAAGTAATGAATTCTTCCTGTTCTAATTCTAAAATAAAGAAGGAACAAACAAACTTGTGTAATTAGTGAAGAGCAATTTCAGCCAACTAGTCCCCTAGGGTCCTCCAGCCTGAGTCACTGCTTTTTCCTTTTGATGTGCAAAGGATGTATGCTGTCTATGTAAGGCAATTATGGGAACATCCCAAATTTGGCATCCTGTCCAGAGTAAGCAACTTTACAGGAAGATGGATGAAGACAACTCTTTTTGTGTCAACTGTGAATTTCTCTCTATTTGTGTTGCAAACGTTGAAGTTAAATTTAAACATCTCTTGGTGTGAGGGCCTTCCAGAGGCCACATTCTCATGAAATACTTTGCATCCCACTGATTTTCTTCTGTCAGATCCTGTGAAGGATTCCCAGTTCCATATCCTTACAAACACTCCTAGTTAGTAAAATTCAGACTTTGACCAGAAACAGTTAGGACCTCCACCTACTATTGAATTGTAAATTAATAAATAACACAATTAGATCTCTTCAACAAACTGGCTCCTACAAACCTATATACTATACACTTAAGCTTTATTTCTGATTTAATAAGAGCTCTGTTCTCAACTATTAGTTGCTCCTTTATGAATGTGTTGAAAAGTTCAGACATTTTAACATCTCTCAAAGTTAGCGGTAAACATGATGTTTAATTTTTGTTGTTGTTTGTTTTTGAGTCAGAGTCTTACTCTGTCGTCCAGGCTAGAGTGCAGTGGCATGCTCATGGCCACCGCAGCCTTGACTTGCTAGGCTCAGGTGATCCTTCCACCTCAGCCTTCCAAGAACTACAGGCGTGTGCCACCATACCTGGCTAATTTTTCTTTTTTTTTTTTAGTTGTAGAGACAAGGGCTCATCAAGTTGTCCAGGCTGGTCTCAAATCCCTGGGCTCAGGCAATCCTCTTGTCTCTGCATCCCAAAATGCTACGATTAAGGCAAGAGCCACACTCCTAGCCGATACTTAATGTTTTTAAGGACTAACCTTAATTCCTAGTTTTCTGTTTTTTGAATTGAGGACCTAATTTTTGACATTCATTTATTCATTCAGCTCCAAATTATGACCTGTACCAATGTGTCAATGAATGTGTAACCAATGTGGATAAGCACATACAGATTCTACCTACTGCACTGGGCATTGGTGGGGAAGTTAATTTGTAAGTTTACACATTAAAAAATGACTCCCCCCTTATCTATATATGGACAAGCTAGAGAAAACATATGATTTACTTCCTTTTTAAAAAATGGGTCATTCTTAGTTATATCTTAAGGAACATAAACTAACATTAAAAAGCAAAAGATTGCCTTGCTCTGTGGCTCACATCCATAATCCCAGCATGTTGGGAGGCTGAGGTAGGAGGATGGCTTGAGGCCAGGAGTTTGAGACCTGCCTGGGCAACATAGCAAGACCTCATCCCTACACAAAATTAAATTAGCTGGGCATGGTAGCAGGTACCTGCAGTCCTAGCTACTTGGGAGGCTGAGGTGGGAGTATCACTTAAGCCCAGGAATTCAAGGTTGCACTGAGCTTTGATCGAACCATTGCACTAGACTGGGTAACAGAGTAAGACTCTCTGTTAAAAAAAAAAAAAAAAGAAAGAAAGAAAAAGAAAAGAAAAATATCTTAAGCAGAAGATAAATATGATACAAACTTATTCTATAGCTCCAGGTTAAATGTTAGTGGTGTGCATTATGTGTACTATTAGCATAATTAATAAAGCTTTTAACTATGGATAAAAACCATTCTTCCCTCCAGTTCAGATATACATTTTATTCTTACTACCTTCCCTGATTCTTTCCTGTTTTCTCAAACCTTAAATAAAATAGCATAAAAATTCCATCACTGAGCTCACACTAACTGGACAGAGGAAAAAAATTCATTGTAGTAGGTCTCAAATTCCCTTACAAATACTTTATTTCTTAAAAGTCCAAGAAAGAGGATTTTGGGGTCTAGTGCTGAAAATCCTATACATTTGCTTAATCTGATTTTAGCCAAGCTATATCAAGTTCTTACTCTGTATAAATCATGGTGTGCTTGGTGGTCCAAAGGACACAAAGGTAAGTAAGGCAAGTCCTGTCTTCACTAAGTTTTCAAGTTAACGCCAATGTTTTAACCACCACCAGTAAAATGCAGTGAGAAGTCATTCTTGATGTATGGAAGATAGAAGAACAAAGCAGAGGTTTTTCTTTTAATCATAATATTTAATTTCAATCAATATTTTAGACAGGCATGAGATCTGTATATTTCTCAAGGTAGGGAGGAGCAAAGAAAAAAAATGCTGAGACACATGGTTTTATGGTTTATGAAATATTTTCATGCCTGTATCTAATTAGAGCCTTATCACACTAGTAAAAAAGGTCTCATAGTCTCTTTTTTAAAGTGACAGAACTATCTCTCCTGGTTAATGTCAAAGCAAAATAAATAAATAAATAAATAAATAAAAAGTTACATGACTAGTGAGTGGTAGATTTAGGGTTTAAAACCCAGAGCCTGTATTCTTTTCATTATACTACGCTGTCTTTTACATTAAACCAAACAACTGCTCAATCCGCACCCCCTCAACTGGCATAATTTATTCCATCTATAGACACATATTCTAGTCCTAACAAATTCAATTATTGATGGACATCCCTTAAAGGGCAAATTAAAACTGTACTTCAAATTTAAACTAGATTGGCCTGGTATAATACTTAAGAGTGCAGAGATACGCCGGGCTTGGTGGCTCAGCCTGTAATCCCGTGCCTTTGGGAGGCTGAGGTGAGTGGATTGCCTGAGCCCACAGGTTCGAGACCCACCTGGGCAGGGAGACCTCATCTCTACCAAAAAAAAAAAAAAAAAAAAAAATTAGCCAGGCGTGGTAATGTGCGCCTGTAGTTCCAGCTACTTGGAAGGCTGAGGGGGAAGGATTGCCAGAGCCCAGCAGCTTGAGGCTGCGGTGGCCGGGAGTGGCTACTGCACTCTAGTCTGGGCGACAGTGAGACTCCAACTCAAAAAAAAAAAAAAGAGTGCAGAGAAGGACCTTGAATTTGTATCTCTCATATTTCTCACTTCCAAGCCACCTGTAGACCAGGCATAGTTGTTTTCTTCCCCAGATGCTGAGATGCCACTGCTTGGAGCACAACCTGTCTGACTGCTACAACATGTTTAATGCCATAATGAAAAAGGAATTTGGAAACTAAATCCACTAAACCAAGCGGAACAAACCCTTTGCCAACATTTAGAATAAAGGAATGGTGGAACTTTGGAATCTGGAAGAATCTATGAATTTCTCTATCCCAATTCTTAATTTAACAGATGAAAACATTAATTCCCAGGGAGTGTGGCACATCTATGGTGACATGGGGAAAGCCCAGGATTCCTGACTTGTTCTAGGACTCTTTATTCTGTCCAAAGCTATGTGTTTAGCTTCTCTGGCCTTAATGGGGAAAACAGATGCAAGGAAAGAAGTTGTTTTTCTGGATTAAGAGCCCTTGAGAGGAGAACAAAAGTGAAGGGACTTGGGGGCAGAGACATGACTTGATGTCCAAAACAGTACAGCTGAGTAGTTAGGAGTCAAACCATTCTGAGCTCTTAGTCCTACTTCTGGCTCTTCTGCTATATGATTAGCCCTCCAGTGGAGAATCAATTTTCCTGAGTGTCCCAAATAATTTTGATAAATGGACACAATATCAAAATAAGATAAGCCTGGTTGAAAGGTTCTGTGGCAAATTCATGCATCTTTAGGATCTTCAAAGGGGTGAAATACCATGATTTTCACTGAAGTCTTATGGCTTTGCTCAGTATCTGATTTAGGGCTGAGCAAATAAAGTGGCATGCCTGGATCTGTTTGGGGTTGGCCAATTTGGGTTAAATCCAGCAGTAAAAGGGACAATAAAAAGATTTGGAACATATACTCACCCTCTCCCAAACTACTGTTAACTTCTAATTAACTAAGTGTAGAGTAGACTCGCTGCATTTGGGATGATTTGTGGGCCACAGGAGCTGCCCTGTTCTCAAGAGGCTGAAAGTTTTCCAAACACTCTGCTCTAGTCCACAGAGATAAAGAAGATACAGAGGGTAGAGGTTCTACGGCTACTGGCTTTGCTTTGCTGGGAGGAAAAGGTAGGGAGGTAGTGGAGCAAATTGGAAACAACAGGTTTTCATTAGTGCTTACTTATTATGCTAACCTAAATATCTGGTTATTGGAACACCCAGTTGAGCCTGGGTTGGGAAGGCAGGCATACTGCTGAATTTCATGTGCAGATGCTGCTTTACAAGTCAACTAAATTACTCTCCTCCTGCTGTACCTCACTCACAAACTTGTGAGTGCAACTGGCCTTTTTTTACCTCTCTTCTGGTAGCAGAATGGGAGACTATATCAGATTGTCTCGAACTTAGGCCATCTCAAATCCCACTGCCCCCACACGCCTGAAGTCAGCCCTGCTTTCTGTGGGGTTGTTAGATTCAGAGTCCAAGGCCTCTCCTGGTCCCTGCATTCGCCTAAGGAGATGACCATGCTCTGAAAGACATATTGTTTTGTTTTAATACTACAAATCTTTGAAGCTCTGGAGCTTCATATCAAAGCCATGCAATAGCTTTTTAAAAGATAAAATATGCCCCTTTCTTTGCTGCCCTGTGTCTGCGTGTGGGCAAGAGATTTAATTATAATGACTAAAGCTGAATGGTGGTCTAAGACTCTTAAAATCAAAGTGGGAATCATGGCTGAATTTCATTAGCAAACATAAATACAAATAGGCACATCTTGTTTGTACCATTGCCATGTGACTTTTCGTTTTTTGATAATTTCATTCTAACTCTGATATTTCAGAGAATCTAAATTGAACCATATGATGTATTACACTGCAACATGCAGAACTCTTCATCAAACTTTTTCCTTTTTGTATACATCCTCCACGTTATAAATATCCTGTGAAAATCACAGAAGGCAATTTGTCAGACAGCAGAGTCTTGATTTAAGAACAGTGGAGGGAGCGCTGCCCTTTAAATAAGAGGTCTTCTCCAGCTGGCAGAGTGGGAAAAATATATCAAGTATTAATGCTCGTTATACTCCAAGCAACTGGGAGCCCATAAATCTTGAGAAACTTGTCACTTTATGCTTAATATTCTCTAAATCTGTGTCAGTCTCTCCTTATTTCATTAAAAAATACTAACATTGGGCTTTATAAATTCTTCAGTTATTACCAACTTGTTCTGGCATTCCAAATACAAAAATCTCTAAATTAAATTTAGTTATTAAAAGTTACCATGTCTAATTGCTCGTCATTTCAAGTTATATAAGATGTGTTAAGATTTTTTGTTGCTTTTGTTGAGAGAAATAATTAAGTGCCTGATGCAAACAACACTGTATTTTAGAAAAAAGAGGTTTTTTGTAAATGTTATCTTTAGCAATTTAAAAAGAGTTATGTATAAATTACTCATTCCATAATAGTGTATAAACTTAAATACACCTATGTTTAATAATAATTTAATGTCAATGATGTTAAACATTTCTTTAGCTACTTTATATTATAAGCAATCAAAACAAACATCTGAAATTATTCCAAGCTGCAAACACATATAAGTATACATGTAAAAAGTGCCAGGAGTTACTAACTCAAACAACAATTTTTGTGGGGGCTCAGCTCTAACAGTTAATTTTCACTTCACTTGATTGGCCTACAGTGTCCAGAAGGCCTGAGAACTTGCTGTTCTATTTATCTCTGTATGTCCAGGGCATAATCCAATGCTTGGCAAATAAGATAGGTGCTTAATAAATACTCATTTAATGAAAGAGTGAATTTGGCTAGTGGGTAGTGGGTAGCTAGACAATAATGAGAAATGCTAACATGTCTTCACCATGAGAGCAAGGGTTGGAATAGTTTCAGTTCCTAAAAATTGGGCTTAGACCTCACCATTCTGCAAGAGAACCATCAGCAGCAGTTGTTGAGAAAAATAAACTAGTGACCTTGATAACCCAACCATTAGCAATGTTTCAAAGCAAACAATTACTTTTATATTAGGTCTCAGTTCCCAGTGAGTATGTTTCTTGACTTTTCCTTATTGATTATCAGCCAGAAGTGAAAACTTATGCATCAATCTAGCCAATTGCCTTGTTTGCTAGAAAGAGAGTATCCAAGTTATCTAAGACAACACCGTCAAATTATTTTGATGAGTCTAAACATTTTAAGTTTAAATATTCTGTTAAGAAAAATTATAATTAAGTAACTTCATAGTAGATCATAGGTTTTTTCCCTATAATCTTGGTTTTGTGGTCATGTGACTCAGTTGCAATTTCAAGGTCTTATAGACAATACTGATACAAGACGAGAATAAAAAGAAAATACTCTCTTAATGGCCTTTGCCACATCAAAAAACATAACACAAGGAATAAGAACAAAGAGAGCAATAGCTGTTTCCCAATGGTCAATATTAAATTGATTGGACAGTAAATAAATTACAATTAAGGTTCTTAAGAATCCTTTAAAGACAACGAGTACCAAAAATTATGACAGAAAAATCAGGAGACAGTAGTTAATAGTATCAATGACATTTGGTAGCCACCTGAAAAGGTATATTTCTATAATTTATCTTAGCCAAAAGGCCTCTGAGAAGCAATAGGGAAGGTCTATTTCTGTATAAACCTACAGTCATTCATTTACTTAGTCATTCAACAAATACAGAGTACAAGGTGCAACTGAATACAGCAGTACCACAGATGTGGTTTCTGCCCTTTGTGGTGAACAGACAGATGGAAAGACGCCTATTGAGTGAGAAGTCACAAAAATGATAGAAGTTAAAAAATGAGAACAGAATGTAATAGGCTATAAAGGGGGCAGCAGTGGTAGATGGTGGTGACCAAGGAGGCTTTTTGAAGAAGGGATACAGCTGAGACCTGAATGGGGATAGGAAGGGTATGGGTGGAGGGACAGAAGAGTGAGTATTCTAGGTAAGACCAAGGGGAGGAATCTTTACTTATCTTGTTCCCAAATGTCAGTCTATAAGCTAGTCAATAAATATTAAATCCAAGACACCAACCCGAACTTCCTTCCATTAAAGGGTTTCTCTTAATTCAGTCAAGAAATACTCATGTCATGTTAAGCATTCATCCAATTCTTTTGAATCACTGCTTTCGACCTGATATAAACTCTTTATATGAAATTGAAATACTCTCTCTTGATATTTAATTCCAAATTGAACTACTATAAGCTGTCAATGGAGGGCACACCTCTTTCATGCCTTTGTGCCTTTTTCCTTACAGTTAGATGTTCTTGAGACACTATGAACATAGTCTTTACCTCATGCATATAATACACCTATATTTCTGTAACAGAGATGCATTAATGAACTTTGCCATGGACATTTACAGAACATGCCTTAGCCATTTTGATACTTGATATTTGATATTTGATGTCCAAAATATAAAAAATAATCAAATATAAAAAATAATCGAAGTTTCTTCTCTGGTGTCGAAGATTAATTTGAACAGATCTATATCATATTAAGTGATTAATTAAATCTCTTGAGGTATGGAACCAACCCAAGTCAGATATATTATTTACATAGTAGTGACAGCATTCATTTTATTGGGTATTCTCTAATTCTAGAAGGTAAGCTTTTGGGGTCACAGTAACTAGACTCCTGCACTGGCCCAGATCACTCCTATCATACCACTGTGCAAATCAACTGCTTACTGGTCATATTGTCTCTCAACAACAGTGAAAATGTTGAGGTTGAGCACATCAAAAAGAAATGTTGCTTCACTTTTAACAGAAGTTATTACAATTTAAAATATGTGAACCATGTTTTGTTTATTAGTCAACAGCTACATTAACAAAATAGATCTTCAGAAGGGCTTAAAAAAGTCGGTACCAACCTTAGCCTAGAGAATTAAGAAGTCAGTTGAAATTCTTGTTCCAGACTGGTTGGCAAAAATAGAGATCAGAGTCATCCTTGCGAAAGAACATGGCTGTTGTGTTTCAGTGATTCTTAGCACGTGAGTTCTTGAGGACTGGCTACCTGAATTCTGCCTTTATGAATTCCATCATGTGGGACTCGAAGGAAAAGTAGGCCGGCACCCTATGAAGTGTAGTTTCAAGATGTACAGCCTCCACTTTTCAGGTAATTCAGACACTCGTGTCAACCAGGTTTTAGGAGAAGGGAAGGAAGTCTATTTTGCAAATGTACCCTCCGTATCTCCAGTTCACTTGGTGGTGGCAGTGACCGCGAAGGCTGGTTCCCCCACTCTCAGGACCGACCAGCCTCCTGTGCACTCATCAGCCTCTTATTCACCAACCCACGGGAGGGGAGAGGCGGTAAGCTAAGGCCCGAGAAGCTTGCTGAGAGAAAAGATGAGAGAACAAAGCTCAAAGAAATATAGTATTTCAATCAAAGTCTAAAATTTGTAAAAGTGGTTTTGGTCCCCATATTGTAAAAATATTTATCCAAGAAACTCCTACTCGGGTGTGAACATCCCACTTCTAGTGGGATTTTGTTTGGCAAAGGGCTGTGAAAGAGTGGAAGCTAATACAGAACATGTCTATAAACAAATTTATTTAGTTAGTACAGATTGACACATTCACTAGAGGATTTCGGCAATTACATGTGTAAAACTATTTCCTACAGTGGTTTCCTTTTGTGATTTTGCTAATTTATTCAATCTAGGTCATTTTCATGCATTGACTGTTATAAGCCATTTAGCCACCCAGGCTGAAATGAACATATGGAGACTCTCTGCCTTCTTTCCAATTCTTCATGTAAACATAATTATATGGTAATATTAAAGAGTCAAATTTTTAATGAAAATGTCATGTCAAGTTGTAATACCTTAAAACATGTTGGAATCTAACTTTGGAGAGGAGAAATTTGGGAGTTTGGTTCTGTATACATAATGCATGAAGGTATGTGATAAAATTCAAAACCTGTATAAATGTATCTGTATTCAATATGTATTTTTAATTCAATTATAATTATAAAAACAAAATAAAACCACACACTTGCAAAATTGTAACTTTTAACAAATGTATGTTCATTGAAATGAATAACCTCAACTTTGGAAATGTTTTGATTATAATTCTCTAATAACATATTTTGATTTAGAAATGTTCACATTATTAATTAATAATATTTTAAACCTTGTTTTAGCTATTATTATAGCTCCCACAGTGACTTACATTTAGATGATCAATAAATATTTGGTGAATAGTGTTTACTTAAACATTATTCAAGTTTGTTTGGGTAGTCCTTGCTATGGTGTGAATGTGCTCTGTCCCCACCAAACTCATGGTAAAGCTTGGTCCTCAATGTGGCAATGTTGGGAGGTGGGGTCCACTGGGAGGTGTTTTAAGGATACCCACAGGCAACCCTTGGGATCCCCTCCCACTGAGGGAAATTTTCTGTCTTCTCAATAAATCCTGCTTTCAAAAAAACAAAAACAAAAAAAGGATACCCACGTGGGAGTTGTACTTCTGGTAGCAACTGACTGAGAGAATACGTAAAGCCTTAAATAACATGCTTAAATAAATTTTATTAATCACAACAGTATCTGCATACCATTGAAAAACATCAAGACATCAGTTATTCCCATATATAGAAGACAATGCTTAATGTGCCTTTGGGTGTGGGAATGTCCCAATTCTAACTTTAAGGCTGCTGGGGAACTCAGGTTCACAGGTTTGGAAATGTCTCTCTGGCTTGCATTTGTTTATTCATTTGTTCATTTACTCATTCACAATTATTTATTAAGTGCTATGACATGCCATGCAGTGCTCTAAGTGCTGGGGATGTACCACGAATACATGAAATCCTACTTTCTAGTAAGGTGAGATAGTAGATAGACCCACAACCACAATATGACAGTGATGATAAGTGCTATGAAGACAAATAAGGTAGGGTGAGGGGACAGAGAGAGATGAGGTGGGAATGCTGCCTCTCTGATAAGGTGATGTTTAGAGGCCTGAATGAAGTAAGGGAGGGAGATAAGCAGACACCCAAGTGCAGATGGCCTATGAATGGAAGAGCAGAGTGTGGGCGCATAACTGAAATCATATTTAAATGGAAAACCTTGGTAGGATGCTGGGACTTGGAGAATGTTCCATCTTCCTTCCAATATTTTTCTAGGCACCTTCTCTGTGAAAGGCACATGATAGGCTCTGAAGAGCTAGTAAAACAATCATTGTTCTTATCCCATTGGGTCAGGAAGTAGGCAGAGAAGAAAGTTACTTAGCCATACGCTTGTGTGTGCACACACAGGCATATGCAAATGCACTCATGAACACTTAAAGCCTTCAAAGGTCTTTTAAAAAATGATAGTCACAGTCGTACTCAGTCCCATGTATGTGACAGAGCCATGCTTCAAACCAAAAAAGGAAGATTAATTGATATTCAGTGGTCAGTGCTAATGCTTTCAATGGCAAAAACAGAGTGTGAGATCTAACAACATTATATTTGCAAATAATAAATAAACCATCTTCCAATCAATGCTTCTGTTTTCTTTTGTTACCCTCTAAATACGACCCAAATGGTTAAATGATCTTTCCTTATAGATGGTTAGATTTCAGTTGTATTTCCCTCACAAATTTCTTTAAGCCCACCAGTGCCACACAGCATGTGAGTATTCACATGCTAAGAGAGAAAAGTACACTAATCACATCAGTACCCTGAAGTCACCTGGGAAGAAGAGATGCTGTATATTTATTTGGAACACTTATCTGTGTTCATGACTTAGATATAGCAGAGGGCAAATATTAACTATGAAAATTTCAAGGAGCATCATGTATTATATGTGACCAATTACTCTTTTAACTTTGAGGTTTTGTAGAGAGTTTGTTTAGCCTTGGCAAGTAACATGAACTCTATCAACAAGAAACACTGGGGGTTTTAGTAACTGCTGAGAATGCTGTACCATGGATAAAATCTCATTTAAACTAGCTTAGATTCTAGGATCTACAAGGAACTCAAATGCACTGAAAGAAAAAAAAAAAACAAACAGCCCCTTTGAAAAGTGGGGAAAAGACATGAATAGACACTTGTCAAAAGAAGATATACTGGCAGCCAACAGACACATGAAAAAGTACTCAGCCTCACTCATCCTCAGAGAAATGCAAATCAAAACCACATTGAGATAGCACCTAACCCCTGTAAGAATGGTCATCATTAATAAAACAAACAACCGATGCTGGTGAGGATGTGGAGAAAAAGGAACGCTTCTACACTGCTGGTGGGAATGCAAACTAGTATGACCTCTTTGGAAGATAGTGTGGAGATTCCTGAAAGAACTAGAAATTGACCTTCCATATGACCCAGCAATTCCCCTATTGGAAATATACCCAAAGGAACTCAAATTATTCTACAAAAAAGATACCTGCACACGCATGTTTGTTGCAGCTCTATTCATAATAGCAAAAACATGGAAACAACCGTGTTGCCCATCGAAGCTGGACTGGATAAAAAAAATGTGGTACGTATACATGATGGAATATTATGCAACCATAAAGAAGGACAAATATATGGACTTTGCAGCAACTTGGATGGATTTGGAGTTGATCATACTCAGCGATTTATCATAGAAACAAAGAATAGAGTTCCATATGTTCTCATTCATAAGTGAAACTTGAACAATTATAATGCTATAAGAAAGTGCTTGGCAGTAGTGGGAAACTGTCAGGGGATGGGGGGTGGGATTGGCAGTTGAGGAAAACTGTTAGGGGAGGGAGGGGTGTACCTCATCAACAAGAGTACCTGCATGATCAATGTTTATATACCTAACCCTGAAATGCACCCCACATCTTTATAATAAAAATTAAAAAAAAAAGAAATAGAGGTTCTGCTTCCTCTACAAAAATAGGTAAGTGATATCAGTTTAATAATAAACCTGTCAGGATATGAGATCATGAGGCTGGTCAGTGCTGCCCAATTGTCTTGGAATTATTTCAGTATAAACAAATGAATGGAAAGAGAGTAAGAAAGACATTACCAACCATAAATTACTGAAAGGCATGTCATGCCATGATATATCTATTTTTAAAAATATATATATAATATTTAAATGACAAAGATATGAAAAATTATTATTTTTTAAGTACAAGTGATGTAAGAGCAGTTTGATGGCCTGTGCTTTGACACAATGGGAACATGGTTACAGACAGGCCTGTTTACCTAGTCTCCCGTGAGACAGGAGGCGACCATCTATCACATTATTATACACTAACTTAAGATTATGGTGGTGAGTACGAATACATGCTCACATCAGAATGAATCATGTTGAACAGTTCAATGATGTTACTTGTTTTTGGTGGAAGCAAAGAGACGCTGCTCAATGAAAATGTCCCATGTCTACTGACTTTTGAAAAGAAACATATTGTTACATGTAAGGAAATTGTTACCTGGGTACATTGTGGCCACTCAAATGACAAGGTGGAATGTGGAATGTATAAAAAGGTATGCAATCCTGCTAGAAATTTTTGGAACAGTGAAAAAAATAAAAGCCTAGTTTCAGGACAGATACAGTTCAGCATGCTAACAAAAGACCTTCTTGGTGACAGAATGTTATTCTTAATTATTTTATATTACTGATCTAAGTGATATACATGAAGAAACATTAGAAAAAAGTAATTCCAAAATGAAGCATCTACACATACACCAAAAAAAGACAAAAACAAATGTTGCTCTTCAATCTGATAAATAAAAGACATCCGTGAAAAACCCGCAGCTCTGCTTGGAAGGCTGAGGCGGAAGGATCGCCGGAGCCCAGCAGGTCGAGGCTGCGGTGGCCAGGAGCGGCCACTGCACTCCAGTCTAGGTGACAAGGTCAGACTCCAACTCAAAAAAAACCAAAAACAACAGCAACAACAACAACAAAAACCCCGCAGCTAACATTAATCTTACTGGTGAAAATCCGAACACCTCCCCATAAGATCAGGAAGAAAGCAAGGAAATCTACTCATACAGCTCCTATTTTACCATTAATTCCAGTGAAATAAGGCAATAAAACACATATAAAAAGTATCTATGCTGGAAATGTTGAAATAAAGCTGCCTCTATTCACAGACAATACAACTGACTATATAAAAAAAAGTTACTAGAACTAACGAGTTTAGCAAGGTTGCAGGATATGACATCAGCATAAGAAAACAAATCAACTTTGTTTCTATGTCCTAGCAATGAACAAGAGGAAACTAAAATTAAGAAATTAAAAAGGCATGAAAAACATAATTAGGAAAAACCTAAACAAAATATGTGCAAGACCTGTGCAACGAACACTACAAAACATTGCTGAGAAAATTGTAAAAGGTAAAAGTAAATGGAAAGATACTATGCTAATGGATCAAAAGACAATACTGTTAAGATATTTTCCATTAGCTCACCTATAGATTTAGTGTAATTCCTTTCTAAATCCCACTAGGCTTTTCTATAGAAAGTGACAAGCTGATTCTAAATAAAAACTCAAAGGACCTTGAATAGCCACACACACACAAAGTTGAAAAAGTACAAAGTTGGGAGGATGTATACTATCTCATCTCAAAACTTAATATAAAGCTAAAGTAATCAAGTCAGTGTGGTACTGGCATACAAGACAAGAGATGCAGATCGGTGGAAGAGATGAAAGAGCCCAAACAGATGAACAGGTATATGGTGTATTTATTTTCAGTAATGGTGACAAGATAATTCAATAGGGAAAGGATAATCTTTTCAATAGAGGATGATGGAACAACTGGACATACATATGCAAAAAAAAGAACCTTGATCCTTACCTCATACCATATACAAATATTAACCAGAAATGAATCATAGACCCAAACATAAGAAACTACAAAACTTCTAGAAAACTGCATAGGAGAAAATCTTTGTGACCTTATGATACGCAAAGTTTTTAGCTTACACATTTATACATAAGGAAAACAATTAATTGGACTACTTCAAGACTACAAACCCAGTGAAAATGAAAACATGCCCACACAAAGTTTTATAGGTGAATGTTTATATGTTTCATGTAAACTTTATTCATAATGACCAGAAACTAGAAATAACTCAAACGTCCATTCCATAGATAAACAAAATGTGGTACACCAATAGAATGGAATACTCTTCTGCAATAAAAAAAGGAATGAATTATTAACATATGCAACAACATGCATGAATTTCAAATACATTATGCTGAATGAAATGACAGACTCAAAGGGGTAAATATATATGATTTCCATATAGATGACATTTTAGAAATGGGAAAATCATAGGGCTAGACAACAGATTGGTTGTTGACAACGATAGGGATGATGGCGGGAGAGGATTGACTACATGAGGTATCAGAACTTTTTGTGCAACAATGGAAATGCTATATATTTTAATTGTGATGGTGATTATATGACTACGCACATTTGTCTAAACGTCAAACTACATACTTTAAAAGAGTGAATTATTAACATATGCAACAACATGCATGAATTTTATTTTATATAAATTATAACTCAGTAAAATAAAAAAGTAATGATGCTTTTTGGGGATGGCCAGGATTTGTACATCACAGGCAGGGAGAATATTTGAACTTGACCAGTACAAGGAAATGACAAATAGCACTTAGTAAATTTCCAAGTTGTTGGCTTTCTACATGGCAACATACAATATTTTCATTAGAGAGGTCCCATTGAATAGAAAAATTATATAGCTAGAGTTATTTAAGACCAAGGTTAAACAGTGTTTATAATTACAAAATAATTTAATCTTAGTAAACAGTTGCTGAATGCCTACTATGTATGGAGGAAAACATACCTAAGGGTCTCCTGGGATTCACAACATATTGGATCTAAGCATGCTACCATTGAAAGCGATTAGCAGTCACTATTTTAACTTTCTCTTTAATGAACGATCTGAGCTCTCTGTAAATAAATAAACTGGCTTTTGTTTATGAAAAACAATTCTTCTTAGAGGAACATATGAATTATTTGAACACAGAAACCATCCTTTTTCTCTAAGTTTATACTGAACGGCTTCCCAGGAAGAACACATAATCTCTCCAGAAAGCTTAAGCTTTAAAATGGTATTCTCTATGTTTTGTGCTCAAAATCTAATTCTGAAAAACTGTTTCTTGATAAGCGTATATGAAATAGTAGGCTCTGAAAAATTGTTGTGGTACCATCCCTGACCCTTGATTTCATTAGTCAGTTTGCTTTCCAGCTTTGCACTCCCTCTGCTTTATAACTTTAGACTTGTCAATCATGAACTTTTCTTTAGCTTAATGTAAAAGGTTAGTTAAGTGAATCCATTGATCTCTTCAAGAGTTAGACTTCTGCATGTCCCAATGAACTAACCACGGAGATGGTGACAAGAGTCTCAAGAGAAGTACAGACACCAGACAACCTTGGGGAGGAACTTCAGAGCCCTTCAATAACATGTGAAACAGACTACAAAAGAAACAAGGAAGCTTTTAGAAGGGAAAGAGTGGGGAAAACGAGGTAAGATCGGGACAGATGTGGATATTACAGGGAAACTGAGATGGGTTTTAGAGAGAACATGAGAGGCCTGAATTTTCTGAACACTTTTGTCTTTTCCCAATGGAAAAGTTTTTTTGAAGACTAAAATATAACTTTCCGTATCAGAAATGAAGTTTTTAGTCTTACAGTATGACTTAAAAAAACTTTTTTTTTTACTTTTTCTGTGAACAAACTTGAAAACACATAAATGTAACTTTTTCTTGGTAACTGACTTTAAGGATCAGATTGAACCCTTGGGCATAAATCAGAACAACGCTCTGGGAACTGGACCCTGAGCACCACAATGAGAGACCAATATTTTGTTTCTTGTATCTTATTTTGGGACTGTGCTAATTACTATATACTCTTCCAATTGCTGATACAGTTATTTTGCCAGGCATAAAATGCCACTGTCTTTCTTGTGGAAAGTTTTTTTTTTTTTTTTGCATTTCTGTAAATGACCTGAGACTACAAGTCTGGTCACAATCAAAGTGCACTTAAAGAGAATCAGTCATGATTGGCTATAACAACACAGATTAGCCATTACATAAATATTTACTATAGGGAACAAGAATTGTGAAAATAACACTTACGCTTGTGTTTACGTATACCTATTGCCAGTTGACTCACTTCTATAGCTATCAAATTACTGATTGAAAACTAATTTTTAAATGGAAACTTGAACAGTTATGAGAATATTTTTTAACTGTTTTTCCTTCTCCTGCTCTTATTTTCTATGAGTGAGATGTTACTCTAAGCTGCTGTAGACCTGTGAGTTCCAATTTTCTTTACCGTTTGGTAGACAAATATTTTCTGCCAGCATTGACAGTTATCTATTCATGCCTATAAGCTAAATCTTATAACTAGGCTTTTGGAGTTTAGTTTTTTTAAAAAAATCTCTAGCACAGTAACTTTTCTCAACACTGTTTGTACATTAGAACTATTTGGGGAGATTTTAAAAGTCCTGAGGCCCAGATCATACTCCAGACCACTTCATTTCTGGTGGGAGGTCTCGGGCATCAATTCCAATGCTCACTCCAGGTAAGAATCACTAATCTAGGGGAAAAAAAAAATCCAAACCTAATCTGTCTTTCAGGTTCACTCCCAGTTTTAATTCCCTACCATCTTTATCCCTGTGATAAAAAAAATATGACAGTAATGTTCTGTGAACATTCATTGTGTGGATCTCTGCAACTGGCCTTTTCTAATCAGGGTTTTTTAGTGAGCTAGGTAATAAATGAGTCTCTTCTATTAGAGACTGATAGATATTAATGAAGTCCAAATTGCTAGCTCTAGAGACATTTTCCTTGATTTATCTTTATCATTTAGTTTCACTTGGTATCAATAGCAGACATTTTATACGCATATTTGCACAATGTTTATGGATGACAAAGTACTTGTACAAGCATTATCTCATGTGAACTTCACCACAATTCTAGAAAGTAGGTAGAATTACTGTGCTCATTTGGGATGAGAAATTGTGACTCAGAAAAACTAAATGACTTGTTTAAATCTCACAGTTAAATGACAGAGTCAGCACTCAAAACCAGGACATTTAACATTCAACCCTTCCATTTTTCACAGCTTCATTCCACTTACCCTTCCTTTGAAGGAAAACAGAGGTGAGTGAAAGAAGACGTTCTTTTTAAAGTTATTTTACTTTAAATAAATACACTATAGAAAGAAATGTTTCCTAGTAACTTTAATTTGCACTCAAATGGAATATTAGAGACGGAGTTATAGCTGAAGCTCTGGGTACCATACACGGCAGCGTTGAATTAATTTAAGGAAGTGTCTAGAATATAGCATGTGGTCAACAAATAGGTATTTGGTGAGTGAATAAATGTACAAAATCCTACTTGTTTGTTGCAATGCATATGACTTTTCTATAGAGCACAGTTGTAGAGATAAGTGTTCTAAACAAATACTAATTTTTATTCTGGTTTGATCTGCCTATAATTATAAGGACCTGGAGAAAGGGTCAGAAAAAGTAACTAAGCATTTTAGGCTGAATTAGTCTTCGAGGAAGACAAGGACAGACTGATGGACTATAAGACACATAGACATGGTCCTCTATTCTTCCTGCCTGAAAGAACAATCTCAGGAAGTAACTAATATGTGCAGGAGAAAATATTAGCCAACAACAGCTCACAAGGCCTACATATTAAATTAAAATCACTGGGCAGAAAAAATAAAGGATAGCTATTCCAGCAGGTCAACCAGATGCATGGCCTGAGTACAACTGTAGAGTTTACACATTTATACATTTATAAAGACTAAATCATAGTGTTGGTGATACATTTATCTGGGGGAAGACAGTTATTATGCATTTCTAATAATGCTCCCAACACACCTGGCCTGAGGACCATCTCTGGCTGACATATGGAGCAATGCATAGATACCACTTCCTCTTCAGACATTCAAGTCTAAGAAGCTGTAGAGTGGATATGAGGCCAAGAATTGGTCAGAGATGATGACTAAAATCTGTGAAACAAAATGCTAGTTAATATTAGGACAACTTCTAAGAAATAGAGCCAACAATTTTTAAAAGTTACTAATGTAAGAATGTACTAATGCTCAGATTAAATTTTAACCAACAAATAATTTAGGGAGGCCTAAGGGACAATCTCATTATTGAAAAATAAAGACTTACATAAAATAAACAGAAAACTGTTTGACTCATAGTCCCCACTTTCCCTCCTACCCTTTTTTCCTACTTTCAGTTTTTTTAGTCTCTCAGAGAGTCCCTAGTGGGGTTTTAAAGGGACACGTACTTCTTGACATATATTAGGCAGGTCAAATCCAGATGTATGTTTTTTGAATTAAGATGGCTTATTTAAAGCAATAAGAAGCTGCCACAGAATAGCCAAAATTATAGATATTAGAGATGGAAAAGACTTATTAGATCATCAAGTCTGTCCCTCAGGGCCAGTGCAGGAGAAGCAATAGAAATAAAATGATCCACTCACTCCAACTGTTCTCTGTGGTTAGCAAGACAAAACACTCTCAAATAGAAATAAGTCTTGGAAGTTTATGACTGAAACACTGAACTTTCTTTTTTCGATTATTTTACTCTTTGTCAGTCAGAATCTGGGAAAGTTGGACTTATTTTGTTTTGGGTTTTACATACTGTACATCTATCCATAAATGTACCTTATATGTACAAAACATATATAGGCACTAATAAGCCACCACTTACAGCTTTCAGTTACTTCAGTTACAGTCACATTAATATTCATAATACAACCTGGATGGAACTAGAGTTTATAATACTGAGTGATCTCTCACAGAAACAAAGATCTGTGTATCACATGTTCTCACTCATAAGTGGACCTTGAACATCTATTGTAATACTATAAGAAGAGGATTGACAGTGATGGGAAACTGTGGGGGGGGGGTCAGGGAGGGGAAGGGAGGTGGGATTAACGGTAGTCAATATATCTATCTGGGGATGGGGGGCCACCCCTT
The DNA here is from genome assembly GCF_000164805.1 of Carlito syrichta. Lineage (NCBI taxonomy): Eukaryota > Metazoa > Chordata > Mammalia > Primates > Tarsiidae > Carlito > Carlito syrichta. The sequence continues at coordinate 662,397 of NW_007255570.1, forward strand.
ATCAACAAGGGTGCTTGAACGATGCATATTTGTATACCTAACCCTTAACTGTACCCCATAATTTTAAAATAAAAAATACATTTAATAAAAATAAAAAATAAATTCATAATAAGCCACCGATCCATCTAGAGAGATCCTTATTCAGATTATGTTTCAGATTTGATAGTGTAGGAACCATACCCATAGACAAGGTCCTCTTTTTGGAGAACTCAAGATCTAATGACGTGGCTGTGACCTCTGATAGATGGTGTATGTGACTTCTGAATTTAGTTCATGTGATGAAAGTCTAGATATAAGCATCAAGGACTTGGGGATTTTTTTCATGTGTAGAGACCACAGGAAGAGAACAACAGCCTCACAGAAATAGTTTCAATAATTTTGAATATCTTTCCATGGCGCTTTCTAGAGATTAAAAAAAATATTTATATATAAAACATATCTAAATACAGGAGCAGAATAAAGACACACCAATATCTAAGAAATAAAAGTTTTCCAAACTGGCTAGGATGAGAAGTGGAGGCAGAAGAGATTCTCTTTCGCTGGTAAACAGGCAGTCTTGAGGGATGCTTATGTGACTCACAGCAACTATAATAGCACGCTTGTGTTTGTAACCATTGTAATTATAGTTGACAGAACAGGTAGAATCATTAGACAATTAGAAGGCAATAAATCCAATCTCAGATTCATCTACCAAAATACTCTTTCTCTAAGACTTGTGCTGGATATAGTAGAATTAGTGATGAGAAAAGTATAATTTCTTTATCAAGGAGACATCATTGAGTGGTCCTAGGACTCCTTGAAGAACTTGTCAAAATGTTTCCCAAATAGCCTTTAGAATTTCCATACTAAAATGCAGATATATTGCTACTTTCTAGTTCCTGAAAATAAAAATGTGATAGAATAATTTTTATTTTCAAAATTTTTTTATTTTTTGGAGTTGGAGTCTCACTCTATCACCCAGGTTGGAGTGCAGTGGCATGCTCATGGTCACCTCAGCCTCAACTTGCTGGGCTCAGGCAATCCGTCTGTCTCAGTCTTCCAAGTAGCTGGAAATACAGGCGCATACCACCATGCCTGGCTAATTTTTTTTTATTTATTGCAATCTTCTGCTCAGGCAATCCTCTCGCCTTGGCCTCCCAAAGTGCTGGGATTACAGGTTTGAGCCACCACATCTGGCCTGTGATAGAATAATTTTTAAAAAGGATTTCACATTGCTTATCATGATCTTATAGTAAATATACATAAAAATCTTAGGTTATGAAATACTAGAGTACATTTTAAAATTGATTTAGTTGATGAAATCTGGTGTCTGGTGTTAATTCTACAAAAAGTTGGTCATTAAACCCTTAATCAAGATTATAAACTACTACTGAACACACTGTTTCTATGAGAAAATATGAAATTGATTTAACATCATTTTGACTTGTCAGGCCTTTCCCAGGGACTTAACCTGCTGAGAGACAAAGATTGACTCTGTGTAAAGAAGAGGGGCCCTCTGGCATTTCCTACAAATTTGGGCACAAATGAAAAGGAAAATCCCTCATCCTCAGGCATTATAACACTATATCTTCTATATTCTGACCTTAGGGAAACTCACAAGACTTTTGCTTCTAACTTTCACTGTATTCTAGGAGGGAAGAAACTCAGAACGACTATTTGAAAGTAGTTAAGCCAAAATTAGGCAAATGGGCACCTGAGGAAATGTAATTACTGATGGCACTAGACAAATTTCCCACAATATTCGCCTTTTCCATTTTGCTTTCTTTCACATTTTAACTAATTCCACGCTTCCATTTTTTCCCTAATTATGCATTACGCTTGGCTGAGACATGCTCACACCTTGCTCAGCTTCATTAACTCTACTGAAAGTCACACCAGAGAGCTGTGAACATATAATATGGCAGCTATCTCAAAAAGATTCTAGAGGTCAAGTTTCAGCAAGACTTCACGTTTACATTTTTACGTAATCTTTTCTGGTTCTAAGGCTGCTGAAGCACTTTATCCTTTGAAAAATGAAGTGAAGAAAGAACATTTTATTCTTCCATGCTTTCACTTCCTTTCCTTATCCCCTTCCCAGCCCCCACAAAAGAGACAGTATTAATGAAAATTAGAAGAGAATGAAAACATCTTTAAAATTTATGCTATATCTACCTATTATTCTAATTTGGAGGAGAGATTATTTTCACAGAAGAACAGTTATGGTAAATTCTCTAATCTACATAAGCAAATGCTACTTCTTATATACTTAGGGTAAGGGCAGAGGGAAGGTGGATTTAAAGTATTAACTCATTATGCAACAATTTAGTTTCATACTTTGTCATTTAGGAGGTTCCATTCCACTACCTGGTCCAAAACAATTCTAAACTGAGAATTTAATATTTCTAAATAATGTCCTATTGTCTGTAGAAAGTATTTTACCTAATGGCTGCCTTGCTCTTCTAGAGATGAGAGAGAAACAAGCTTTTGTTTTTAATAGACTATCATGTTGTGTTTACTCTGTGCCAGGCACTATTCTAAGCACTTAATTTGTATTAACTCATTTAGTCCCATAACAACCCTGTTAGGTGGAGTGGTCAGCAAGGTTATATAACCTGCCCAAAGGCACACGGCTACTAGATGGAGTTCTGATGTGAACCCAAGCAGCTGCTCCATAGCCTATGTTCTCAACCTCTATATAATATTGACCTTGGAATCATGGATACCCTTGGGAAGCTCTAAAATCATCATAGGAAACATGCAATTAATACATGCATGCACGTATAAGAGAGGAAATAATGCTTTCTAGGTTCGGTGGCTGGTTTAATAATTAAATCAACATAAAACAGACAAACAAGAGAAAAAAATTTTACTTACATACATACAAATGGGTGTTTCACAAAAATGAGACTCAAGAAGGTGGCCAAATGACTGAGATTAATATACCATCCTTAGTTACAAAGAGGAACAGAGGCTTCTTTTGAGTGGGGGGGGGTGTGGGTATGTGTGTGCAATTATGGGAGGGTGAGGGGAGGGGAGAACATGTGTGGTAAATGGCAGTTGCCTCATGATGCAGATAAGAGCTTCTCCGATAATAAAGGGTGTCTTGGAATAGCTCTCTCCCTGGTATAGATACTTTCACTAATAGGAATTTTTCTAAAAAAGGTAAATTTTCTTTATAAAAGAGGAAATTTATAGTTTAATTTAGATAGTTGAGGAGGAGGTAAAGAGTTTGTCCTGCAGCACCTGGTTCTTAACTGGCTTTAGCACAAAATAATCAAAATGCAGGCTGAGAGCTTACTCTAATGTCGAGGATCAGGCTATGCACCAGAAACAGAAGAATGAACAAGATATAGGCATTGCTGCCATGGCATTCAGTCATTCACACAAATGAACAGTTATTCCACACTTGGGGCTTGAAAATGCACATAAACCAAATTATAAAATTTATTCCTCCAAATGGGGGAATACAAGTGAATGCAAGAATAATTTTTTTGTCTTGAAAAGAGGCAAGAAAGAATAGGCTCAACTTTCCCAAAGCAAAGTACACTGTACCGTCATCCCTCTACAGACTCTGTAATGACCCCCAACTGCCTCCCTGCTTCTCTTCTGGTCTGTAGGATGCCCTCTTCATAACAGGCAGAGTGATCTTTCACTATCTACTTTGAATAGACACAGTCAGTCAATCAGAATACACTAATACTGAACATAAATGCAGAGTCATTCTGTTCTTCTGTTGAATTGGCTGTGGAACAGGACAGCCTAGTGGGGTCAATGTTGCTGAGTAGTTTCCTTCTACTGAGGCTCCTCTCCTTTCACCCATTCAATAATTCCCTCTGTCAGAATTCTCCTTTCTATTCTTTATGCCTCTTGCAGACGCAGCTCCATTTAGCTTTTGTACTCAGTAAGCACCCCCTCATGTTCCAGTTTCTGCTCATGACCAAAAACATATTAAGTAAAGATGCCAGCATTTAAGATATCTAAAATGTACTTTAAAAATAGTATTCATATGCAAGATAAATAGAAACTTATTTCCATTTAGGTAATACTTTTAAACCAGAGATTTTCTAACAGAATCTGGAAACAGGATAGCTGTCTTCAAATACCTGAAGGCCTATCTTATGAAACAGGATTAGTTCTATTCCTTAAGTTCAAAGAAAATTCACAGAGATAAAACATAGTATTTCCTTATCTAAAAGATATAAACAAAGAGGAAGCACAAAGCGTGTCCTTGATGTTTTCACATCTTAGAATGAAAACAACCAAAGAAAGAGTTTTTATTTTTCACCATTCAGTTGTGTAACCTGCAATTCTTGGGTTATCAAAGAACAGACAGATTTTATTGGGAAACCATGTTTTCTGATTTCAAAGCTCTTTCCATCATGTGGAATGGCATTTAAACATGTTGCACTTTCTAGAGAGGGTCATATAACAGTGCACACTTAACTCTGCCCATGCCCCGAAGAGCTTTGCTGTGTATCATGGAAGTTCTGATAGGCTTGAGTCCCATCTCTCGGGCTGGTCAGTTTTGACTGGCAGATGCTTCTACTGAAGCAGCAGTTTTTCATCTCCCAGGCTTTATGGCCAACACTGTAACAGATAAGGGGTAGCAGACATCCTGGCTCTAGTGTACTCGGAAACGAATGTAACCTAATGCAAAACAGAATCAGAAGGCACAGCTTTTCCTATTTTGCTCTCCTAATGAAACTGTCATCTTTATTTGTAGAATGGTTTCTTTATATCTTTCCACTGTCCCTGCCATATCTGACCCTTGGTCAATTACAGTTTCTCAAATATCTCAGGAACTCAAGAGATAATATACAGCAAAGGCTACTGTAACAGAGATGGTGTGTGGATGATCTTTGCACATTTGTATAATGCAGACAGATAACAGACACATCTATATATCTCTCACATATACCCATTGTATATGTGTTTACACTGTTTTATGTTTAAGGACAGACTTTAGGTCCCCCCACCCCCAATCAGAGACATTTTGACTAAAGAGGCAGCCAAGCATTTATATTATCATATATTATTATTATTCTTGTTTAACAGCAAGACTGAAAAGCTTCAAACTGTCTGCCACTATGCCTACTCAAGCTGATTGTCTTTTAGTAGTTTCAATGAAAGTTGTGCAAGGAAATAATATTCCACAATCTCTGGTCTCTTGGGAAGAGTATGACTGTTCCCAGAGGAGAGTAGCTTTTGCTGAATCTGTTACTTTATGGGTAAAACAGGAAGTTCATTCCTCTTTTATTGTACCTCTTTCATTTTTGAAAAGCTGCCCAAATAGTTCCAAGTAGAGTTGAAGCAAAGTTATTAATGTCAAGAAGCCAACATCCTTCTCCATGGTTTGCTGAATCAGAAAGGAAGAAAATTGTTTGTACTCTGTTGTCTCTTGCTTCTCATGCTTCAGTCAAAGAAGCAGGAAGGAGATAGAATGAATAAATGAAGAGGGATGGTGTTTATTTTTTAACAAAATCACAATGTTCTGCTCCGCAGTCAAATGTGGCCATTGCATCTTTAAGACAGATAGCCTCTTCTCTCAGAGAGGACACACTAATTATAGTGCTTCTGCCAGAGGGAACTCACACATGCAAACCATTATGTAAAATATAATTTCTTTTTCTTTAAGAATACTCAAGATCATTAGACATGGTTTCTTCAATGCTTGAAAATCAGGCCAAAAATGAAAATAAACAGTTTCAAGTATTTGCAACATAATTCTCTCATGCATTTATGGAAATACAGTAAAAGTGCCCTAAAATGTGGTTTGACATTTCATGCTGCACTGTTTTTCTATTTTTCCAATTCCCTAACATTTGCCCTCTTATCCTATATCATTTCAGTTTCACCATATTTCAAATACTCACATAGCAATAGCCACAGCTATTACCAAATAGTTGAGCTTTGAGGGAGCTAATGAACAACAGGAAGCAGCCCAGAAGCTTGTTGTAAATTAAACAAACTCCTTATAAATTAAACACGGTAACACATGAACACAAATGTAGGGCATGACAACATGACATAACTTTTAAAAACAGCAATTAAATGTACAGCATTGCTTTCCCTAATGATGTGCTATGCTAATTTAAGGCTAAGGTGATGATTCCGTTGATTTAACAGTTTAACATGGAACTCATAAATGAGAATAAAATCTGTAATAAAGAAATCACAGGGACTTTAGCACTCATGAGTATAGAATTAGGCATGCTATTATATGGGAGAAAGATATACATTTCAATTCAATCAATTTTCTATATCATAAACTAATCCAAAACATTTAGACTAAATAGTAAGCAGTCTTTTTAGCCTCAAAGAAATACATTTCTTTATTAAAAATTCAGATTTTCAATATATTAATCAGAAAATTTTCTTTTTCATTTTTATTGTATATGTTTTGCTTCTATCACAGTTTATCTTTTTAATCCTTTTATGTAAACATTATGAAGATACAGAAGAAATAAGGCATCACTTAAAATACCCTTACAAAACATAAAGTACCAAAATAGATAAGTTCTATCTTAGTGATAGGACAAAAGCAGAAGAAAAACACATCCTCTAAGTTCATATGGGTTTGTGAAAGAAAAGGATGTTCTATTTGGGAGAGCAGCCTAAATATAAGGGATCTGACTGCTGTAGTCTTTTGCATTTACTGGTTTACTGTGCTCTAGGGTAAAAACAAAACAAAACAAAACACCCAGAATCAACTGGGTTGATTTTTAATGTCCATGTTTAGCTCAATATTAAATGGCTTTGTTTTTGAAAAACGCACTTTTTGATTATTCAGATAAGTAATCCAGCTCTTCTACAATCAATGCAGCATTATTAACAGATTTAATTTAAACATTCTTTTTTACTCTGGAGGTCAGTTTTTATTTTTGTAGTTCATTTTTCCTACCTAGGACTACATAAAAATACCTTTAGAGACTAGCCACTTCTGTAAAGGACACAAGCATTACAGTTAGAATTCTTTGGTAAGCAACTCTCAAGCTACCCAAACAGGCAACTGGCAATAAGCTCTTAATCGCATTGGTGAAAATCACATACATTTTTGCCTTGATGGCAACAGATGAAACGTGCTGTTGTGTGGGGTCACAAGTGCAAATCAGAAGGGAAGTAATAACTTCACTCTTTGTCCCCTGTTCCTGCCACATTTAACTACTTAGTGTAAGAATATTTAATGAATGTTCTTTCTCCCTTGAGCCTCTATATTTAATACTCATACAGTCTGCTCTTTCTGGTTCTTTTTGTTTGCCTAACTTGACTAATCATTTAAGTTTCAGTTTATTAAGCCTTCCGTGATCCTTAAGACAAAGTTAGGCATCACCTAAGTGCACTAAGTCCACAGCACCTGTTAATGCTACAGTAGTACTTATTACACTACAATATAATTGCCCATATACTTACCTGTAAGCTCCCTGAGGGTAGTATACAGCCTGTTCAAAAATGTGGTCCCAGCACCAGACAGCCTGCCTTGTAGACAGATGCCAATAAGTATTCATTGAACAAATTAGTGACATGCTGATGACAATGCTAATAATGTCTAAAGTTACTTAAGTGCTTGTTATGTGCCAAGTGCTATTCTAAGCCCTGTTTAATCTTCACAACAACCCTAAAGGCAGGTACCATTATCATCCCTGCTTTATAGATGAAGAAGTCAAGGCACTAGACTATCTTTTTGAGTTGCTTTATTTTGGTAGCAGCGTATCAATTTAGACAAATTTAGTTTATATGCTGGGAACAAAGGTGAATTGAAGAAGAACACTAATTGATAACAGATATAAATAATTAGTATGTTAAACCATGAACTGTTGACATTAAATTGGTTTTGACTTACATATATGGCAATTTCATATGGCTCAACTTCATATACCGAGTCTAGCTATAGCTTACTCTTTATCCCTGTGATCTATCTGAACATCTACCCACAACTGAAACAAAACAGCACACTCCTATATATTGTCATGCTAGAGAGTGACAGGTACCTGGATAGGATCTGAGAAGGGATTTATGCAAAGAATTCTTTTTAACTGTGTCAATAGAGCCTTGTTTCTATGGCTGTCTGATCAGACTTAATGATATCTTTGCTATATATAACCCTTCTCCGAATAACACTGGTTGCTTCTGTAGGCCAAGTCAAGGGCCTCAAAAGAGGTAAAATCAGTAATAACATGTTTTTCCATGGTTTTAACTCATATAGAATGACATAAAGTCAAAGGTAAAAGAAAAAAAGAATTTGGAATTGAAAACGATTTAAATTTGCCAGTTCCCAGCACTTCTGGAATACTGCCAGGGTTAGTTTGGATTGGACCTTTAAAATCTATATTACTCTAAACTGATGTAGCCTAAAAAATAGACTTGATATAAAGAGGTAAAAAGAGTCCATCTAATTCAACACAACTGACAGTCTGTTCTCAAGTTGCCTACTTCTGAACTAGAATGTTTTATTTGTTTCACTCCAGAAGAGGGTGATACTGTGTCTCTTAGTGAAAGGTATTTGTGATGAAAATAACTTATAGACTAATCCAAAGCTATGTAAGGTAAATGCTCACAGAAGGAAACAGAACTTGTTTTTAAGGTGGAAACATTTTTAGAGTTTGCTGGAGATTTTTATTTCAAAATCTCCAAATTCAACAATTCTTCAGCCTCTGTAAACTTTCAAATGGAAAGCTCCAATATTTAGAGTAAATAATGTCTAAGCTTCCCCTTCACAGCAAGTTTTCTTTTTCTCTCCTGTCATAAGAGTGTTATATCCTGGCAAGTGAAATACAGAACCTCTTTGTAGTAAAGCTATCATACTATACCACTCAGAATGTGTTGCTAATGAGGTTATTGCTTAAAAGAACCATAGAAGGACATTGAAAAAAGAAAATACCCTGACAAATGTGTTGACCAAAGGATGCCAACAACTCTCCTAGGGTTCTGTCCGAAATTCAAGGATTTAAAAAAGTAAAACTGAACTTTAGTGTATGTGAAAAATCATAACATTGAAACATAAGTCCATTTATCTTTTAACTATTTTTCTAGCTCTCTTCCAAGATTTTGCTGGTTATTAAAACACTGCTGTGTAAATAAAAATACTCTGCTTTATAACTTAACCTTTATTTCTTGTCCTTACAATATAATAATGTCATTGTTTGTTTATCACATTTATTCTTAAAGTAATAGGACTTGATTTGAAGGATTTTAAATAGCACATTGAGAAAGGGCTTGTGCAGAAAAGTGAGACTGCGGAATCAACTACAGAATGGGGAGTTCAGAAATAGACTATGAAGGACTTTTACAATCCTGAGAGTCCTAAAGACTTTATATACCATGACTCCCACTGAGATAAGCAGAGCTCTTCATAAGCGCTCTTCATAAACATCTGCTAAGTAGGCTGTCCCAAAGCTGAGCTGTCCACTGATAAGGTCATGGGGAATTTATTACCCGAATTTCAGTGAAGCCATTCAAATTCCCAGATTGCGAATATAGTTGCAAATAAATTTACACATTTCATTAACATATATCCTCTGCCCTAATGAGTAAGAGCCCATTAGGGCTCTTCTGCATCTCTTCAGAGATATTCACAATCAATTGCTTCATGCACTCTATCTTGGAGTCATTAGGACCACCAAAAATGAGAGCTTATAGCAGACTATAACGTCACTGCTCTCACAGATAAAACATAACATACACTATAATTAGAATCACAGATTGTATGAGCTGGAATGGGCCTTAGAAGCAATTTGGTTCAAACTTCTCAGTGTACAGTTGAGCTTGAGTGACTTTTCCAAATGTTATTCAGCCAGTTAATGGCTGGACTGGGAGTAGTACCAGGTCTCCTGACTCCTATTCCACTGTTTTTACCATTATGACAGGACTCAGTCATGACATACTATTTAAACAAGGTCAGTAAACCCAGGCACTATCAAGACTTAATGGGAAGGGATTCCATAACAACAAGAGGCCTTAACAGAAAACTTCCTGTATATAATTCCTAAAAAATTCAAGTTGAGGTATTATAACTTGGTACTCTATCCACTAGCATGAGAAGGAAAAAGGAACTATATGAACTGGGATACATTTCTAAAAGAATCTAATATGTTAAAACAAAAGCTTGCATTAGGAAGATTAATAGACATATGCTTAACACAGAAAATTTATTCTACTTAGGCAATTTTCTGTCTTTATTTCACCTATTGCACCTGCATGATAAGAGCACAGAATTTCTGTATTAAATAGCTCCCAATTTTTTTTTTGTTGTTGCCAATAATAGTATATTATGCTGAAAAAAAGCATTAGATTGGGGATCATGAGACTTGGTTCTATTCTGGGCTCTCATGTTAATTCCCTGAGACACTAACTTTCTGAGTCACAGTTTTCTAATCTATATATTGAAAAGATTGATTTTTAAAAGTGTGCTGAGAAAAGTCCTAGAAGTTTCCTGAAGTTGTCCTGGGAGCTGACAAAAGAGGCTAGGAGAAGAGTGAGCAGGAGGCCATGCCTGGAAGTTTTGCGTTTTCCTCCCCAACCCCAACTGGGCAGTTCTGCTTTGATCTGATTTTGATATTAAGCTAATAAGCAAAATCTTGTTTGAAGAAAAAGTTTTGTGGCTAAAGTTCCAAAACCACTGAGAAGCTGAAAGTACTATAATATTCCTTCTAACTCTGATGTCTGCTTCCCATCTTAAAAGCCCTGCAAGGACACCCCATTAAGGATTAAGCCCAAGCTCCTAAATACAACATTCTCCATGCCTCAGCCCCCACCTCTCCTTTTCTTCTCATCTCCAGCCATTCCTCACCATGTACTTCATGCTTTAATACTTTCAAAATGTTGAACATTTCCTGACCACGCAGTGCTTTTTCACACCTCCTTGGAACTCTCCTTTTGTTTATGTTCCCTCTGCATCCCTTCCACCCCTGCTTGGCTAACTTCTTCTTATCTTTCAAAATTCACTGAGGCAATTCTTCTACAAAGCCTTCTCTGAACCCCAGAAGAAAGTGAAGTGCCCCCCACTTGTTCCCATCGTAGCCTGTAAAGACTTATTACAGTAATTACACATTATAAAGAAATGATATAATTCTACACTGTCTCTTTCATATGGGCTGTACATTGTCTTATAGGCAAGGCCTCTCTCATCAACATTTGTTAAAATATTAGTGTCTAAAAGCTCAATAAAGACTTACTGAAGGAGGACATTAAGAAACACCTTGGGCCAGGCTCAGTGGCTCAGCCTGTAATCCCAATACTTTGGGAGGGAATTGCTTGAGCCTGCAGGTTTGAGACCAGCCTGAGCAACTTGGCGAGACCTTGTCTCTACAACAACAACAACAAAAAAATTAGCCAGGCATGGTAGCAAACACCTGTAGTTCTGGCTACTTAGAAGGCTGAGGCAGATGGATCGCCGGAGCCCAGCAGGTCGACACTGGGGTGGCCTTGAGTGTGCCATTGTACTCTAGCCTGGGCAACAGAGTGAGACTCCAACTCAAAAAAAAAGAAAAAAAAAAGGCAAAAAAACCCCTTGAACTTGACCCCAAAAATGTAATTTTAACAATTCTGAAAAGCCCTTATGATACACACAGCTTATCTCTTTGAAGGCATATTATCTTATGGGAACATCTTAATTACAAACTAAATTAAGAAGTGAGACTTAACAAGAGACTGCATATATCTGCTTGTAAGGAAGCAATCAGAGAGCACAGCCAGAGAGAGCAACACTCCATTTAAAAACTGTTATAAAAACTCCCCTCAAAGAAGAAACGGAAAAATTATTATTAAAAACAAAATAACAAAACCAGAAAAAGGGTCACTATATTTGTAGAATATTTATATGTATCTACAGTATATCTTCCATCCAATAATTAGGCGATTATTTACCAGACCCTCTTCTAACTGCAGGGAATGCACATGTGAGCAAAATAGGCCAAGCCTATGCCTATATAGGAGAGTAGGAGAAATAGACAATAAACAAACACACAGTATGGCAGGGAGAGACAAGTGCTGTGGGGAAAAGATACGCTGGGAAAAAGGAATGGGGAGTTGTAGAGGGGGGTAGCATTACTATTTTATGTAAGGGGTCAGGAAGGTCTATCTGTGAAGATAATGTCTGATCAGAGAGCCCTACAGTAAGTGAGGGAGTGAGCCATATAGAAACAGTCTACAAGAGAGCAACCTGGGAAGAGACAACTGCAAGTGGGAAGTCTCCAGGGGAGGAGCACAAGTGGCGTATTTGGGGACAGGATAGAGGCCAGGATGGCTGCAGCAGAAGGAACAAGAGGGAGCTAGTGAGAGATGACTTAAGACAGGTATTCAGGGGCAAGATCATGGGGACCTTAGAGAAGGAGACTTAGGGCACATCATATGTATTATGCAGAATATTCTCAACCTTCTAAAGAGTTCTTCTGTAAAAGGACAGTAATAGTAATCTGCACTGTTAAGGAGAAGACTCAAGATGGAGGAGACCTGAGGCTGCTAATACACAGAGAGGAGGAAGAGTACAGAGGAGAGAGACTGCAGTGAGGAGGGGAGCTTAACATTGCTACCTAACAAAGCAATGTGTACTTCTTCCTCATAAACAGGTCTAGGAGAGAAAAAAGGAATTAAATTACGTACATTTTGAGGAGAAGAAGAAAATAATTTAGAAAGCCTGCACAGGACTTGTGTTATTTTTTTAGCAAAGGAGAATGTCTGCCTAGGAGTCACAGAGGCAAAACTGGGGGCTCGGGAAGAGTGAGGATGCTAATAAATGAATTCTCCAAATTTCTTCACTTCCTGATTTGAAGGAGAGATGGCACAAAAGTGAACATGAGATATGAGATGGCACATAAATCATGTTTTACTGTTGAATTGGGGAAAGGAAAAAAATATTACAAATGATTAAAATAAGCTGGACCCAGTGGCACATGCCTGTAGCCCAGTTACTTGGGAGGCTGCTGAGGCAGGAGGACTGCTTGAGGCCAGGAGTTTGAGGACAGCCTGAGCAACATAGTGGGACCCCACCACTAAAGGAAAAAAAAAAAAAAGAAAGCAGAGGCTCTAGCATGTGTCAAATGAGGTTTGGCTTTTTTCTGCATTAGCTGGTATGACAACTCCTTTCTGGTCCAGGGGTAGCACTCCAGGACCTGAAACCATTTGCATCAACTTATGTCCTAGAGGAAGGTCTGACTGCCCATATTTATTATTCCCCATAGCCTTCAATGATGGCATGAGTGGAAGTTCTAAATTATTCTTCAACTGGTAAAACATTAGCTTGCAGTAAAGCAAGTAAGTCTAAGGGAGCAAGTGAAATCAGGATAAACACAAATCATTACCAAGGGTTGTTCTTAAGTCAGAGGTACAGCATACTTAGTTAAGACGTATTCCACAACTAAAAAGAATATCCAAACCCTAGGTATTCTCAGACACCATGACAAGGGAAGTGAAAGGAAGCATCTCTGTCCTTTAACTGTACATGTTAAAATAGTAACAATTGGGAAAAAGTATACTATTTCTCAAATGAATGGACTGAAAACAGCCACTAAGATTACTGAAATTTAGGCCATGAATTATTATCTCTTCAAAGATCTTTTTGGATAGTTGCTTACAAAGGAAGATACAGTTTTTATTTTTAATAAAATTCATATCACAATAAAGGGCCACCAAATGCTAAATCTTCAATTCAGAATGCTTTAAATTACATAGCTTCTATGCTATATCTCTTTCTAGCAAGTCTTCACTTTTTTTAAAAGGCAGTAATAAGCAATTCACCCCCAATGCTGATTTACAATCACAGCCTGCATGTGCAAGTCCATAACAAACATGCATGGTACACAGTAGAATCGCATTGGTTCACACTCCTGCAAAAACCACAACCCCTCAACTTTCAATAAAGCAAAGGCCTCTTTACCTAAGTGCACATTAGCTGCTGGCTTAGGCAGGCCTTATGACATGGCTGCCTCCCCAGCGGGCAGGCGCACCACAGCAAGGCACTCATTAAGCTATTGAGTTTCATTCCAGTAACCGTTCAAATACATTCTTCATTGTACCATGAAGTATGTTTGTTTGATGCTGGAATTCTGATTTTCTTCCTCTCTCTCTGTTTTTACCCCCCTCATCCCTACCTCCCTACCTCTGTTTTGGTATTTTTTCCCCATGCTAACACATGCACAAAAAATTCAGTAATTCTCATTGGGTCTCTTGGTCATTAGTGCAAATTAGTGAGGTTTTACTGAATATGGTCAGATTTGATTTGCCAAGTTCTTTTCCCGTTAAGGTTTTAAACCCATGTGTATTTCAAGGGAAATCTAATTTGTAGGTTTCGGATTCATTTACACTCAACTCACAAACGTGGTTCTGTGAGTGCCTCCATAGCACTCATATACAAGAAGCCACAGAAGCTGGTTTCCCTTCCCCTTAACAAGTTCTTGTTAGAATGTTTGCTTTGAAGTAGGTATTTGGACCATGCTGGAAGCAAACAGAACTAAACCCCAAGAAAATGTAAAGTCAGATTTAAAAACCAAGTTCAAAACAGTTTTTCTTGCCCCAATAATTATACTTTTTAAAGAAAAATCTCTAAGGATGAAACCATCCATTTCAGTCTTTTAAAGGATTATGTCACCATCCACCTGCCTGAATGAGGTTACGTCTCATAATGCTTCTGTCTAGCAGGGTGACAAGATAGTTATCTGTGAGTAGGTGGTTTTTTCTGCTTAGACCCTGCTCTGTCCATTTGTCATGCCGTGGATGCTGTTCTGCTGCTGAGAAACCCACACTGCTCCACCATTTCTCTAGAACTCTGCTGCGGGGATTTCTGAAGGTGCCATGTCTGCCTGTGGGTGTTCCCATACCTATCTACTGCTGCCTATCTCCCCCTCTTTGGAGCTCCTTGGCTCTGCCTGTGTTCTTGGACTTTTTCCTGTGTTTGCTCCAATATCCTGAGAGGATAGATTCCCTGTCACCTCATCTTGGACTCTTAATGCTGCCTCTTGGCTGAAATCACAACTGGTATAGTCCTTGAACCCTAGGCTTTTGCCTCTAGGCTGGGCTTCTGTGCTGACAATTTTCTTGATATCTATACTGTCTCAGAGGGTAGATCTACTGGCTCCTCCTTTTCACTCGATTTCTCTAAATAAACAAGCTTTAAATCTCACTGACGTTTCTATTACTCATTTCCACAGCGTGAGACCAGTAGTGGTAGGATGCAAGTGTTGATGAGACTTGGTGCCTACAGGGATGGCATGAGCAGTGCTTCAAAAGGCAGAGCATCTCTAGCAGCACCAGCTCTTGTTCAAACATCAAAGTAAGCAATTCTCGACATTGACAATAGGTTGATTTGCCTTTTTTTTTTTTTTCCTTGAAGAGTGCCTCCTTGGGCAGACAAATAGCATATCACACCCCAAGAGCTAGGATAATACCAAAAAAGCCTTTCTTTAACAATTGTCTTCTGCATAAACAACTCCTTCCAGTGCCTAGGAGTTCACTTCAAGGGACTTTGGAGAAAAATAGCCATGCATACTGCAGGGGAACTTTTACTGAGGCAGTGGTGAATTCTGAGCTGGAATATAAACCACTACCAGCAACTAAGAATCTAGCAGATTCAGACAGACTTAATACTGCAGTTGGTTGGTCAGTTGGTCTGTCAGTCTGCCCTCCCGTTGGTCCATAGGTCCATCTGTCAGTCCGTCTGTCCGTCCGTCCATCCATCTACCTACCTACCCACCCATCCATCTAAATGTAAATAAATCCAAACCAACGCCATTTATCTATCTGCAAAGAAATATAAGCCAATTATGCATACACATGAATGAAAAAGCCTTTTTCTAACCTGCTCTGAATTCCTTGCTCTAAGACTTTTGGAAAGCAGAGTGCCACAGTCCACTGGAAGATATATCATGATTATCTCATAACCCCTGGTTTGAAAATCTTCGGAAAGTACCTTCTGACTGTTAATTATAGTCATCTATTCGTTTTTTACTCATTCACTCACTCACTAACCTATGTATCTTTAACAAGGTATCAACCATATGTCAGGATAATGTGAGGTCCTTTGTCATTAGATAAGAAAGCATTTCCAGGAAGAATAGTGGAGCTGAGAAACATCTCTTCTTTGTTTTCCTGCCCCTAAATTTATACAGCAAAGGTAGAAAGCAAATTATATAAGCAAGTATGTATAATTACCCAAACGCCTATGATCAGTCATTTCCCAGTCACCTGACAATTTTGCTTTTTCCCTTCCCCCAACATTTCTCAGTATTGATCCACTTCCCAACTTTGTCCATTTTAGTGATTTAACTTTGGTCTGGCAAATAATAGTGCTTCCAACTATGAGTTTAAGTTATAAACAGCTTCTGCTTATGGAACAGTGTCTTTTCCTCACAACATAGCTCTTTCAACTAACATGTACACAGAACACAACAAGATTCAAAATGGTGATCAAAAAGAGTTTCACCAAAATAGTACACTAAGATTTGTGTATTTCATTTTATGAAACGTTTACCTTAAAAGAAAAAAACACTGAACTTCAGTTAACATGCAGTGCTTAAATATTGATATTTGTAATTTACTTAGAAATGCATAAAAAGATGGGGTAGTTTATAGCTCCATAAAGCTGAAAAAATGCAAGAAAAGAATCTGAATGTTCTTTCTAGTCTATTTCTATGGTTTTGTTTTAAAATCAGATCAGATATAATGTAGCCTTTGTTAGTATGCTTCCCATCTCCTATCATAAATTATAGGATTTCTTGGAGACATTTTATTTGGGCTCAATGTATGTAATGTAATGTAGGCTTCTTTACTCATGATAATATGCTGAGCACTTCCCCAAGTCATTAAACATTTTAAAATATGGTATTTTAATGACTACATAATATTCCAGTTCATGATTATATCACAAAATAATTCAGTTATCTCCTTCTTGGTAAAAGCAGATCATCTCCAAATTTTCATTAATAGGAGTATGCTGCTGTAAGACACTTAAATGAAAATTGTTCACTCCTATTTACTTCTTCAGGATGGCTAAAGGTAGAAACAGTTACGTGCCTATCTATCTAGTCTATCTATTTATATGTCTGCCTGTCTATGTATTTTCTAATTGCCCCTGAGACTTTCTCATGCCAACTTCTGCAGAATCAAATGTTATGTTTAACTTTTTTTGTCGGTTTGATGTAGACATTCATTCATCTTTTAAAAACAGAATTCCATTATCAGTGAAGTCTGTCATTTGGTCTCTTATGTGAATTGTCTATTTTTGTTCTTTGCTAGTTTTGTATTGGGCTGTTGGTATTTTTTATTTGTTTTTTGGGTTTTTTTTTCCTTATTAACTTCCAAAGGTTCTTTGAATAAGCTTGATGTAATTTCCACCTTGGAACCTGATCTTGTTTGTAAATACCTGTAGTATATCCAAAAGGAATTACATATAACATTTATAATATGCTATTTCTTTGCTTGGCCAGGCATTAAAGCTGTTATGACACCTATCTCAAGAAGTCCTTTCAGCACTGAATGCTAACTAGTGTGGGGGAGAGCCCTAGCTGCTCTTTTCTAGGTATTTTGCTTTTAAGTCTACTTATACTTCTAACACATTCTAAATACTTAATGTGCTGTGTAAACACTTAGATGTGATCCTAAATAGTGATAAAGCAATACTGTGGCAGTGCTGCAACAGGTTTAATTTGAAATCATTTTACAAAACTTGGTGTTTCACTGATTTTGATTGCTTTGAAGTTGATTTAAGAGCATTTGTGGCCAGATTAAGTGTATCTAATGTGATGCTCATGATTAGAAAATATATGTATTTTTAACTTTTAATAGAATCTAAATTCTTCTCAAAATAGGGTGCCATTTGTTAGTGTGTTTCCTATCTATAAAAATTATAAAATATCTATAATATCTCTATATATATTTTTTTGAGTTGGAGTCTCACTCTGTCGCCCAGACTGGAGTGCAGTCGCCGCTCCCGGCCACCGCAGCCTCGACATGCTGGGCTCCGGCGATCCTTCCGCCTCAGCCTTCCAAGTAGCCGGAATTACAGGCATGCGCTACCACGCCCGGCTGATTTTTTGATTTATTGTAGAGATGAGGTCTCGCTGCCCAGGCGGGTCTTGAACCCACAGGCTCAGGC
This sequence comes from Carlito syrichta, assembly GCF_000164805.1. Taxonomy (NCBI): domain Eukaryota; kingdom Metazoa; phylum Chordata; class Mammalia; order Primates; family Tarsiidae; genus Carlito; species Carlito syrichta. The sequence continues at coordinate 680,458 of NW_007255570.1, forward strand.
AATCCACTCACCTCGGCCTCCCAAAGGCGCGGGATTACAGGCTGAGCCACCGAGCCCGGCTTATAATATATTTTATTTATCTATATAAATTATAAGATAGGATTTTCTTTGGGCTCATTCTGAAACTAGATCTTTTTAAAAAAGAAAAAAACTAATGAGTGTTTGCTCAATAGAATAACACGCTGAAGATACTGTGTATGTACATGAATTCCTTGCTTAAAAAATGTTTCAGTCCATTAGTAAGATGCTGGAGAAATTGGAATACTTACTTACACTACTGTTAGGAATGTAAAATGATCACTTAATTCAGCAATTCTACTTTTAGGTATATAACCAAAACAATTAGAAGCAGGAACTCAAACTCATGTACGTACACCAATATTCGTAGCAGCACTATTCACAATAGTCAAGAAACAACCTAAATGTCAATAAACCATCAAATAGATAAGCAAAATGTGGTACAGACATACAATGGAAGATTATTTAAACAGAAAAGGGAATACAATTATGATTTATGGTACAATATGGATGAAACTGGAAAATATTATGCTATGCGAAATGTCAGACACAAAAGGCCACATACCATAAAATTCCATCTATATGCGGTACCTATAATAGGTAAATTCATGCAGACAGAAAGTTGAATAGAGATTATTAGGGAGAGGGAGCGTAAAGCCAGGAGGTCCAGGCAAGAGGGGAGAGATGGAAGCTCTACTCAAGCTTGTGTACTTGCCTGGGGCCAAGATGAACAGGTCAAAGGTCAGCAGGTTTTGGGAAGCAATAAAGCAGGCCTGGAGGAAGTAAGCAAGTGAGAAGGCTGGAGGGCTAGTATTTGCCTACACTCATAAGACCCAAATTAACCTAATCAGCCCTTTGTGACCTTTGTGACACAGACCAACCACATCACTATTGCAAGCAGTCATGTGACTAACCCATTCATCTGCTTGTTGTCCATTACCTGACATCAGTAACTGTGCTTCCCTCCCACTTTGTGATAACATGGAGCAGACCACCACCCAACTACCTTAATGACCTGCTCTCATCAAATGGGAATGTTTAAAAGCATTTGACCTCAAGTAGCCATTTACCATTGCTTTGTTAAACTCTGGTATGTCCACATGGCTCTTTGAGCTATGGCTGCCATATTTCCTAGCTTTGGTCCCCTCCCCTATCTTGGGAGGGCGTGAAATCTCCTCTCTTTCTCTCTCTAATTTACTTTCTAAATAAACTATGTTTCCAATTTTTAAAAAAGAGATTACTAGGGACTAGGGGGAGGGGAGAATGAATTGTTATCATTTAATGGGTACAGAGTTTCTGTGGGATGATGAAAAAGTTCTGGAAATGGATAGTGGTGATGGTTGTGTAACATTATGAGTGTACTTAATACCACTTAAAAATGGATACACTGGTAAATTTTATATTATGTATATGTTACCACAATAAAAAAAGACTCACTCTAGGGAAAAAAGATGGCTGATGAAAGATGGATAGACTTATGACAAACAAGAAAAGCAAAATAATAACTGTGGATACAGGTAGTGAGTATATGAGTGTTCACTGTAAACCTTTGTCAACTTTTCTGTATGTTACAAAATGTCTAAAATATTGGGAAACATTTCATCAAAATGTTCTAGTCACTTTTAAAAATAATTATTGATACTATATTTACACTTTCTCTGCTTAATTGTTGAAGCTCATGTATTTTAGTTTTTTTCCTTTTTAGTCTTTCAGGAGAAGAATGAGTATAAACTGCCTGGAATGAACAGAATGTCTAGAGTGAAGCAAAAAATCTAGAGGAACTGCTGTGGACTGAATTGTAGCTCCCAAAATTCATATGTTGAAGCCTTAATCCCCAGTGACCATATTTGGTTATAGAGCTCTAGGGAGATAGTTAAGGTTACATGAGATCATATGGGTAGGGTCCTAACTTAATAGGATTGGTGGCTTTATAAGAAGAGATACTTCTCTTCTCTCTTTCCACATGCATGTACCAAAGAAATACCATGTGAGGACACAGTGGGAAAGTGACCATCTACAAGCCAGGAAGAGGGCCTTCACCATGAACTGAATCAGCTGGCACATTGATCTTGGACTTCTCAGCCTCCAGAACTGTGAGAAAAGAATTTTTTTGTTTTGTTTAAGCCATTTAGTCTACAGCATTTTGTTATGGTAGCCCTAGATGATTAAGACAAAATCTGGAAGTTAAACATCTATGGCTATTTAGATAGTCTGTATGCAAATAATACAGAAGGAAAAGAAGATCTGAACCAGTACATGAGTGACGACTGTTATAGCTGGAAGAGGTTTTAGCAATCATGCTGTCAAACCTCACATTTGGTGAGGAAACAGAAGCCCACAGAGGTCAAGTGATTTGTCTAAAGCCCTTCAGAGAATTAGTGGCAGAGCCAAGGACTTAAGCCCAGGCCTCTTGATTTCTGCTCTTTTTACCACTCCACACAGCTTCATTAAATTAAACACCTTGAGTATGTGAACAGCCAAAATTACAATTTCTTTCCTTCTACTAAAATATCTTTCAAAAATTCAGTTCCATTTTTCTGATTCTGTACTTTTCTCTCTACTTTCTTTTTTTTTATCCACAAATCAATTTATCCACCCAGGTAAAAACTAGAGAGAAGTTTTTTGAACATACAAAAATGTGTGTAAGTTTACAAAACAAAGACATACAAAAAACTTAAATTTGGACAAATATTGACTCAATTATTCATCTACAGCAGAAGTTTGTATGCCCACAGATAACCTCTATGGCTTATTTCCTAATAATTGCCTATTTATAATATATAAAGGCATTCTAGAAAAATAATAAAAATGCTTTTGTTTTCCAAATTAATTATTTATAGTCCAATTTAGAAAAGTATTGCATCTATACAACATTTAAAATATGGAGTTTGATAAAACATCTTTATAAATAGACCAAGAAAACCAGGTTAATAAGCATATGTGTTTTATAGGGTCATAAAATAATATATTTTATAACATTTAAAAATAATATAAAATATACATACTGAACAATATAATAATTGAACATTATTTTGTTTAAAAAAGTTCTTGTAGAACTTTTAATTTCACTTTTCCACTAGGTAAACTTACAGTATATAAAGATATATACTTTTAATGATGTAAATACATGAACATGTGGCAATGATATACAAAAATGGTAATAACTTATTATTACCATTCAATACTTAATGATTTTCTTTAACATTTAATTTTTTCCTTCAGTTTAGACTCATTATATACAGGCACTGAATTGAGTCAAAGAAAGCCCATTCCATAATTTTTCTTTTTCATATTTAAGTCAGAAGTAGTTTGAGTCTACGACTACATGGTGTGATAATAAAGTAATGTTATTGATTTGTCACCACTTAGCTTTGTTTTTGTTTTTTTAAAGAGAGTATCACTATGTTGCCCAGGTTGGTCTTGACTGTCTGGGTTCAAGAGATCTTCCTGCTTCAGCCTTCTGAGTCTCTGGGACTATAGACCTACAGGTGTCAGTCACCATGCTGGCTTAACCATTTAGCCTTTTCAAAAGAATGTGCTGCAATCTTTGAAGATAATTATTAAAGATAATTATTAAAGAGTGATTTCAAAAATATTTTGAGCAAAGGTGGCACTGTTTAGAATTGTAGAGATATTCAAGGACATTTTAAGACACTGTCTTTGAGAAATAATACTCTGGTTATACTTTAAAACAAAACAAACAAGAACAAAACTAGTCAAGTCACTTTCTAATATCACCTGTCTTTTTAACGTGGCTAAAACCATGTATTGTCTGAGGCTGTGGCCCAACCTGATGGAATAACTGCAGTGAAGGGAATGAGATTTTACTATTTATGTATTCACTCAAAGCAGAACCACAATAAATGGAAAAGACTGGAGAATTTGAGAATAAAGATATATTGCAAAACTAAACCACCATATTACTGCTTTAATAGGTGGTACAAAGTAAAATTAAATTCATTCTCTTTATCCAAATAAGTGAGAAACACATGGAGACACACTAAGGTAGAGTAAAATAAGTGAAATGGCTATGAATGGTGCTTGAGAATAAAGCAGAATTCTCTTCCACCTTCCTAGGAGGTGATGTCCTAGTGGGACTTCTTGGTTTTGAAGCAAACGTTGTTATATGACCCATGGACATTCAGTGGCCTGGGGACAAACATTTCAACTTCTCATTCCATACCTTTTTCTGTAACACAACTTATAAAAAGCTGGGAGGTTGTACTTGGGGGGTCCAATTGTTTAGATGCTATAATAGTCAATTATTATTTAAAAAACAGATAAGCAACAAGTTGGAAAAAACATGGTGTAAAAAACATGGTTTAATGCAATTCATAAACCTTGAGTCAAGTTCTAGCTCTATGGGATCTGTGACCTCAGAAAGATTCAGAACTTTCATGAATTTCAGCTTCCTCATCTGTAAAATCACCATCGTCGTTGTCATCATCATCATCACTGTTAACACCTATCATCATCATCATCATCATCACTGTTAACACTTAGATTGCATAACAGATTCCAGGTAATGTCCTAAGGGCTTCACATATTTTAATGTAAATAATCCTTAACAGCCCCATGAGAAGGTACTATTATTGTTTATAATTTCTACATAAAGAAACTGAGTCACAAACAGGTAACATGCCCAAAGACAATAACACTTATTCAGTGGGGTTGTAGTGAGATCAAACATAAAATCAGTAAGATGATAAGTAATGGAAGGGATCTTTGAAATTATCCAGTTGAAGTTTTAATAAAAGGCATGTAAGGTTCACAAAATTGTTAGCTGTCTGTTATCTGACATTGAACCAGGTTTTCTAGTTCTTAGAACTGTGCCTTTTAAAAGTTCCTCATTCCTATTTTGCTTTTCTCTAAGTAATTTCCATATATTATTCATATAAAGTTCCTCAAGAGTAGAAAAGTGGGAAGGATAATTTAATTTGCACTTTTTGAAAAACAGATTAGAAAATGCAGAATATTTTGGAGTTAGCATGCAGTACAGATAAACAGAGGGTCAAGGTCAACAGCACGATAGTGACAGTGATGACAGTGAGGATGGCTGCAACACCTTCTCATTGATTGCATCCAGATTCTCTTTAGGGCACTCTGCCAAAGCATCTTATGCACATTATCTCATTTAATGCTAAATCTACCTCTGAGTATATGACTTAAAATGTTTTCAGTTTTAACAATCACAAAATGGCCAAGTCTGAAGTTTGTAAAATGTAGACTTTCTGGAGTCAAGATCGCAAATTCCAGTTGTGTTGACCTAGCTAAGGTCCTACTAAAGGGAACAAACTGAAGGCCCATTAGATTAGTTAGTGTGGGTTTTGGGCTAGAGATGGAGAATAAGGCCTTCTCTCTATAGTCAGGACAACATTTTGTGCTTTCTGAAAGAGCTGGGGTTAACTTCAACTTTTTCAGCAGAATCTCAGATTTATTTCCCAAAATGGATTTTTTAAAAAAAATGGCTGAGTTACCCTATAGTCTATTAGTCATCCTACAGAAATCTAATGTTAGAAAAATGTTCACTTAAAATTTAGTGGTTAAAAAAAACCCCTTAACTATGTTCAGCATTTCTTGGCTGTGGTTCTTTCTTCCACAGAAATTTCCTCTCTTAAAATCACCAGTTACTGTATGTAGTACAGCCTAATCTTCAGCATTTATACCTATGGAGAAGAGATGAAGCTCCTGACTTTGCATCATGTTTTTACAGCCAATGTGATGTATTAGGAAATCATTTCAAGCAAAATCATAAAGCCCTGTTACAAAGACCATTCCTCTATTTTCAGCTCCCTGTATACAATCTCCATATCCCAGGAACTAGTTTCCAATCCTGCCGTCAGTCAAAAAGTATTCACTGGACATCTACTTGTGTTAAGTACCATGCTGGGTCCTGGGGATGTAACAGTGAGCAAAGGTGACACAGGCCCTGCCCTCATAGAGCTAGGGTACAACTTATTTTTCATATCCCCCTCTGAAGGACATCTTTGCTATACTTACCTTTCTCTGGCTTCCCCAAACTCTCTCTCTACTGAGCCTTCAGTTTCATCTACTATCATCCCGTTAGTTCTTTTTAAGAAAGTTTAGGTTTAATTTTTAAGTCACCAAATCATACTGCATTTTGCTTGTTATACAATTATATAAGACATTTGAGAAAATCCAAATACTTCAGAACCATTACATCCAAAAAAATTCTTGCAACCAATTGTCACACACATAAATTATAATTCTAGAACATACTTGTTTATTCAGTTTTGAGAAATAAGTGACTAAGAATTTCCATCTAATGATTTTTTAAGTCCCTTTGTTAATTCAAGTCCTTTTCTAAAGACTATATCCTGCTTGTGCTTCTGTGGCACAATTATCAGTTTCCAAGGCGGTCCCTGATAATTCTTGCCTCCTGGTATTCATGCCCTTATGTAGATTCTTCCCACAATGAATGCAACAGCAGTGAAAATAACAGTATGTGACTTTTAGGATTAGACCACAGAAGTTGCTATGGTTCCCTTGCTCACCTGGACTGCTTGCTCTTTAAGCCAACTGCCAGTCAATGAGAAGCTTCAGCCTTCCCAGGAGGTTCCCAGTCAACAGTCAGCGCTAATCTGTCAGTCATATAAGTGAGTCACCTTAGAAGTGGATCTTCCAGATTCTGTGAACACCTGACTACAACCTCAAGGGAAACACCAAACCAGAACTGCCCAGTCAAGCTGCTTGAAAGTTCCTAGCCCACAGAAATCATAAGATAATAAGTGATTACTACTGTATTAAGATACTAAGTTGGTTATTTATTAGAGATATAATAGATACAATAGAAATGAATATAGCTGTCAACCTTGAGAGCATGCAATAGCTTACCATGATTCTCTTACAATTAATAAACCACTATAATTCCACCAGTTATTACAGACTACTATCTCTAATGATCATAGTTGGCCAAGGCCAACAATCACATCATTATATTCTGATTCATATTTGTTTTTATAGACATTATTATTTTGGGAAGTGATTTTTTCAAGTTAATCAAATATACAGCATGGCTATCTCTATTTTGTGAGATGCTGACCTTACAGATTTGCAAAATTCCTGATTTTCTAAAAATATTAGTAATGTATGCTTATTTATATTTTCCCCAAAGTTAAGCTAACAAAAAAAGAAAGAAGAAGAAGGTTGGGCATGGTGGCTCAAGTCTGTAATCTCACCACTTTGGGAGGTTGAGGCAGGTAGATTGCTTGAGTCCAGAAGTTTGTGACACACCTGGGCTAAACCTTGTCTCTACAAAAAATCAAAATATTAGCCAGGCATGGTGGTACACGCCTGTAGTCCCAGTTACTCGGGATGCTGAGGTGAAGGATTACCTGGATCCAGGAGGTTGAGGCTATCATGAGCTGTGATCATCGTGATCATGCCATTGCACAAAAAGAAAAAGAAAACTTGCTTAGTTCTTTTGGAAGATAAGTGTTGATGTGTGGCTCTGACTATTATGAAGCAAGACACTGTGGAAGGTCAAAACAAGGAGAATTTGAAAGAGCAGCAAGAAACAAATCTCTCTGCTGAAATCTGTTTCAGTGACTTTCCAAAGGAGGAAATCTTAACAACTCCCCATGTGTCCAAAGAGTTTAATTTCAACCAGTGCAAAAATGTAGCAAGATTTTTAGAAAGATCATTTTTAAAAGCTAGGCACTGGGCACTGGATCTCAATTCTAAACAGAAAAGAAACACTACACATGAATTCACAGAACTTGCCTGGCTGCCAAAAGTTTGCTATTTCACACTGGTACCATGGGGAAAGTATTTAAGAGGACTGCCAACTATGCAATCTTGCTTCTTAAATTAGACCCATTCCGTAGTAAAGGAAAGGTACCTTCACACTCCAGAAAATCTTCACTGCAAGCCAACTCTGTGCCCAGGACTATGCAAAGAACTGTGGAAAGGAAGGTTTACACAATTCCTGTTATATTAGATGCCCAGGAAACTAAAATATCTGAGTGAAAAGTTTACAAAAATCATTGAAATATTTGATTTGTAGAACTACCCATTGGCTAAGCCTTACTCTGAGCTAATATTTTTTAAAATGTTTTAAAAATAGGTAATACTTAAAGTTGGTTTAGAAACTCCTAACTATAGCAAAGAATAATATTAAATCATAAGTGTCCCTCTCATTTTTCTCTTCAACACTTACCATTGTCATGTGTCCTTCCAGAGAGTCCTATGTATATACTAGATAAGCATACATATGTGTATAGACATACATCTGTAGCATATCTTCAATTGCCCCACTTAATATAAATAATAACACTATATATCTTTCTGCTGTTCTAAACTTAAGTTTTATTTTATTTTGGTTACCAACATATTTTGGGGATTATTTTTTCTATCTTTCTATATTCTAAATTTACTATTCATAATTGGATGTATCTCTGATCTTTCTATAGGCTGCTCAATTACTGTTAAGTTACAAAATTAAACTCTGAATTACTGTAGCTATGTCATATGCTTTCATACTTGGTCTAGCTAATTAATGACCCCCTCCCACTTATACTTTTTGATAATTTTCTTGGTTCTTCTTATATATTTCATTTTCCATATGAATTTTTGGATCACCTATTTAGTCCCTCCCCTGTCTCTAATTTTAATTTTTTAAAAATTGCTATTAGAAGTAAGGCTTCTTTAAGCTCATACAATCCTATAAAATAGGTACTCTGATTAAACTTTAACCATATCCTATAACACTGATATAACATAAGAAAATTAGCTTAGATTTTATATTTATACAGAATTTTACTATTTATGAAGACTGTTCACTTTTATTATCTCCTTTAATTTTCTTAACCGCTTTGGCACTAAGCAGGACATAACTTGTGATCTTGGAGAAAGGCTAATGGACTTGTCTTTAAGGCCTGGAGGCAAAGACTCTGACACTTGGTCCAGGTCCAGGGCTCTTTCCACCATACCAATGGCAGAAAACAGAGTCTCCAAGGAATATTTTAAAAACAGGGAATACTACTATTTTAGAAATGTTGGTGGGCTATCAAATTTTCAAACTTATGATGAAGTTTAAAACATAATATTGGCATAAATACAGTGAAATTTGAACTTTCACAAATTGCTGATGGGAGAGTAAACTGGCATAGTCTTTTGAGAAAGCATTTGGGCAATACATACCAAAGGTTTTAAAATGTTTCACAGGAAGAAGGAAACTGTGCTACTGGGATTTCTGGGCTTCAGCCTATACCTCCCTCCACACATGAACTCAGATCTTGGTCAGTTGGGCCTGTTTCCTCACTGTCTCCTGAGTCCTGCAGTCATGTTTACCTCTCACCTGCCTGCAGAACCTCCCTTTCCCTGTCCTTTCCCCTTCCCCATTTTCTCTTAGACCCTGGGTCTTAAGGCTAGTAAATCCTCACTGGAACCCCACCTCCTACATCCCCCATTCTTTCCCATGAGCTTGCTTCTGACATGCCATGCTACCTTCCCAGGCTCATATCGTCTTCCAAGGTTTCCCTACTGCATATCCTGCTGGTGGAGAGAACTGTTTACTTCTTACAGTTCATATTTCAAAATTAGTTTTATTATCATTTTCCTATTAAACTTAAATAATAAAATATTTTCAAATGATGCATAGTCCCTTACTTCTCGGAATTTAAGTAGCTTTTCCAGAAATAACAACAACAACAACAACAAAACCCCACAAAATGATAAGAGATTCACTGAAATGGTCTTCTCTGAATAATGTTTCAATCCGTAATGACCATAAAATATTAATACTCTCTACAGAAGTTAGTTTATTTATGAATCTTCTCCTTCATAATTAGGCAAATGTTTTCATTTCCTTGTTCAAATTTCTCTTTGATTTAGAAAATCCATTTTCTTTTAAATTAAAAAAATAACTTCTTTTGCAAGTGAAATAGCCAAAATTATATATAGCTGTTGTCTTTGATGAACTTTTAAAAAAAGCTATTGCTGCCGGGCTCGGTGGCTCAGCCTGTAATCCCGCGCCTTTGGGAGGCTGAGGTGAGTGGATTGCCTGAGCCCGCGGGTTCGGGACCTGCCTGAGCAGCGAGACCTCATCTCTACAATAAATCAAAAAATCAGCCGGGCGTGGTGGCGCATGCCTGTAATTCCGGCTACTCGGAAGGCTGAGGCGGAAGAATCGCCGGAGCCCAGCAGGCCGAGGCTGCGGTGGCCGGGAGCGGCCACTGTACTCCAGTCTGGGCGACAGAGTGAGACTCCGACTCAAAAAAAAAAAAAAAAAAAAAAAAAAGCTATTGCTAACATTTATTGGTAAGTTTTGGTAACATTATTATTCATACCAGTTAGCTTGAATTCACAATTCAAAATTGATTTCATTTTCCTCCAAAGACCTTGGTTTACTCTTTGGAATATTCTTTTGTTCTAACTCTTTTAGTCTATCTCATTTCTCCTCAAAATTAAATTTAATCACTTAAACTTTTTAGTCAGCATCCCACCATGTGTTTGACAGTGGTTAAAAGGTCAAATTTGATATCTATTTAATTAATATGCTCTTTTTCTTCACAGATTCAGAAAATATCGTAAGTAACCTTCAAATTGTTCCATGGAATGCCAACATTGTAGGCCAAGTTGTGACCACAGCTCCTATGAACAAATTGAAGAGATTAGGCATCAAGTATGGCATAAAAAATACTCCTGGAATTTATGCTTAAATTCTGGCATGTATACCTTTTTATTTGCCAACTATGTTAATATCCTTATGATGATCTTACCCTTGAGATTATTTTAAATTATTACTTAAAGCTCAAAATTTTATCTTAGTTTTTAAAAAATTTATCAAAATTTATTTTATTTAAAATAAAATTTTATTATATTTTACTTATGAACATTTTATTTTATTTTAAAAAGGTATGTAATTCTAATGTTTAATACCCATCTAGTTGCCAATATAAAGAATGACAGCTGGACTCGGTGGCTCAGCCTGTAATCCTGCGCTTTGGGAGGTTGAGGTGAGTGGATTGCCTGAGCCCATGGGTTTGAGACCCGCCTGGGCAACTTGGCGAGACTTCATCTCTACAATAAATAAAAAAATAAGCCGGGCATGGTAGTGTGCACCTGTAGTTCCAGCTACTTGGACGACTGAGGCGGAAGGATCGCTGGAGCCCAGCAGGTCGAGGCTGCAGTGGCTGGGAGCGGCCCCTGCACTCCAGTCTCGGTGACAGAATGAGACTCCAACTCAAAAAAAAAAAAAGAATGACTATTATATTTCATATACTTTACAACTGTACCTAAATATATAAAAATTTAAGAGTAATATGAATTGTTATTGTTTTTCCAGCTAACATGTGCAACTGTTGTGGAAACTGTGTTAATTTGTGAGTATATTTGGAAATCTGATTTAGAACATGGAGAGAAGCAAGAAAATAGATGCTTGGCACCAGTGGGAAACAATACTTCCTTATGCCAGAATCTATTGCATTCGTGTTGGGAGGAAGGCTTTGATGAGTCAATCTGCCTTTCCTCTTATGTGATAGCTTCTGTGGCCTAGATCCTTCTCTCCCTTTTACCTAAGCAGTGTCTATCTAAGACACTGGTAGCAGCATAATCCACAGATGTTCATGGCATTCAGCAAGCAGTTGCCTTTATGAATATATATAAAACATAAAATTTGCCATTTTAACTATCTTTAAGTGTACAATTCAGTGGCATTAATTACATTCACAATATTATGTAACAGGAAACAGCTACAGGAGATGATGAGATCTTTGCCCCTATGCCAGAGATATGGCATTGCTGCTCTGTGTGTGTGTGGCGGGGGAGGGGTGGAATGTAGAGGAACATGAGGCTAGATTAGGCCAGCAACGTTTGGGCAAACTGGGTAAACTATTTTGAGGAAGGAAATCTCAGAATGAGGTTACAAGAATTGTAAAGGTTAAACAGCCAGCTGAAAAACACTTGCTGCTGGTTTCATGACAGAGCAGTCAACTGTTGCCATTAAGAAATGAAACCTAGCTGGGCTCAGTGGCTCAGCCAGTAATCCTACGCCTTTGGGAGGCTGAGGTGAGTGGTTTGCCTGAATCTGCGGGTTCGAGACCCTCCTGGGCAGGCAAGACCTCATCTCTACAATAAATCAAAAAATTAGCTGGGCGTGGTAGTGCGTGCCTGTAGTTCCAGCTACTTGGAAGGCTGAGGCGGAAGGACTGCTGAAGCCCCAGCAGGTCGGTGGCTGGGAGCGGCCACTGCACTCCAGTCTGGGTGACAGTGAGACTCCAACTCAAAAAAAAAAAAAAAAAAAGAAATGAAACCTGGCGTGGTGGCTCATACCTATAATCCCAGCACTTTGGGAGGCTGAGGTGAGAGGATTGCCTGAGCCCATGGGTTCGAGACCAGCCTGGGCAACTTGGTGAGACCTCATCTCTACAAAAAGTAAAAAAAATTAGCTGGACATGGTGGTATGTGCCTGTAGTTCCAGCTACTTGGAAGGCAAAGGCGGAAGGATCACCTGAGCCCAGGAGGTCAAGGCTGGAGTGCAGTGGCATGCTCACAGGATCACCTGAGCCCACCAGGTCAAGGCTGTGGTGGCTGTGAGCGTGCCACTGCACTCTAGCCTGGGCAACAGACTGAGACTCTGATTCAAAAAAAAGAAATGAAACCCCACAAACGACCAACCTCTAGCTGGCCTATAAGCAGCTTACATTCGAGGTCAAACACCAACCAATCAGCACTCCCTTATTTGCATGGCAAGAACCTAAATGCATAATGGGAATCCTAAAACACCCTAACCGAAGCAAGGGTCAGGTTCCACTGGGAAGAACCTCAGGCCACTGCCTCTTTGCAGCAGACATCAGACACTCTTGGTGCTGTCCTGCCCATTGTGCCCTTCACAATGTTATTTTCTCTTTAACAAATCTACCTTTCTTAATTAAACAACAACAACAAATATTGTACAACCATTATCATGATCTATTTTACAAAACTTTTTCATCATCCCAAACAGAAACTCTGTGTCCATAAGTAATAATTCTCCCTCTCTCTGGTAATTTCTAATCTTCCTTTTGTGTAAATATGCCTAGTCAGGATATTTCCAATATGTAGAATACTCATCCTTACTCCCAATAAGGATGAGAATTTGTTCTTTTGAGCTTAGCTTATTTCACTTTTAGCACAGTATTTTTAAGGCTTATCAATGTTATAGCATCTATCAGAACCTCACTCTTTTTTTATGGCTTATTAATATTCCATTGTATGTATATGCCACATTTTGTTTTCCCATTCGTCAGCTGTTGCCTCTTGATTCAGGAAACAGTGTAAGAAATGTGAAGTTAGGACCAGAACACTGTGATGGAAGGTACTCTCTGTACTGTGAGGCTAGGGCAGGAAGGTCTCTGGTACTAAGAGCAGTACTGCTGTCCCATAAGAATCACTGGTGGAGATTTGAGATTACTCCAGTTGTTGTTTCTCTTCACTTCCACAGTCAATGAAGTAAAGTTTAACACTTATGTACAGAATGAGTTACTGCTGTTCTCTTCACAAATGTAAGCTCCCTTTTGTTCTCAGCTGTTGGTAGGTAATAGCGAAGGAAATGAACACAGGCTCTAAGTGCCAGTTATTGTGTTAGGCAAGCAAGCTCCGTCAAAGTTCAGTTTTTCCCTCCTGTCTTCTCTAGTGTCTAACGCAGCTCTGACCGAACATCAGAAATTCAAAATTATTGTTGACTGATTGAATGGAAAACATCTTTTTCCGAACACAATTTGTGAAATACTCAAGACCCTCACTCTTCCTTGTTCATCAGGGGAAATGCTTTCCCTGGCCAGTGAGAAGAGGCAAACCAAAGTTTACTCCTCAGGAAAAAGAGAAGCCTTAGAGGGCTGGGTTTCCTGATTATATTTTTTATTTTTATTTATTATTTATTTTTATTTTTATTTTTTTTGATTGGAGTCTCACTCTGTCTCCCAGACTGGAGTGCAGTGGCTGCTCCCGGCCACCGCAGCCTCGACCTGCTGGGCTCCGGCGATCCTTCCGCCTCAGCCTTCCAAGTAGCTGGAATTACAGGCATGCGCTACCATGCCCGGCTGATTTTTTGATTTATTGTAGAGATGAGGTCTCGCTGCCCAGGCGGGTCTCGAACCCACGGGCTCAGGCAATCCACTCACCTCAGCCTCCCAAAGGTGTGGGTTTACAGGCTGAGCCACCGAGCCCAGCTGGTTTCCTGATTATAGATGGAGAGGGGATTTCTCACCTTGTCTTTTCTCTATCTGCCTGTGGAGGATAATCACCATTCTTCCAGCTGACAGTCTATATCAGGACACATTCCTTTGTACTTTTTTTGGGTACAATCCTGAGAATTCTATTCTTCCCAAGGAAAGTAGAATCACAGCATCCCAGTGTTTGTCTTCTTTTCTTTGGTATTAACAAAAAAGGCAAAAATTCTCTTCCAGTGAGGATTCACGTGAAGCCTCATCTTCAACCTGTAGCTATTCAGTTTTTTTTTATTTAGCCATATAACAAAAATATTTTGCTGGGAATTTCTTAATAGGATGAGAGAAAAGCTGCTAAGGATGCAGACAACTATAGTCTGTATGGGAACCTGACATATTTCATGGCAGCATGTGAGGTTGTCCTAGAAGAGAACAGATCTTCCAAATTTGAAAACAAGATGTCTAGGCTCTTTTCCTAATTGATGCCCATGCATAAAAGTGTATCATAAAAATGTGTCTGAAACCATACAGGAGCATACTACTAACAAAGGCACCTTTATTGGAAAAATTAGGTTGTGTCTATGAGAACACACAATCATCTAATAAAGAAATGTGTCTAATATCCAAATCGCTCTGCTATCTGGGGTTCTTCAAATCTTGTTTTCTAAGTGGTTATTTCTGGTGTGTAAATGTTTTTAGACAAAAGCCTCCTGAATGGATAGTGATGATTCAGTGCCACCCTTACCACACTATAGTATAGTTTCTTCTTTATAACTGCTGTGATTTTAACAATACATGTTTACAAAATATCGACTTTAGTCCTCATTAAATATTTTCCATCTAGTAGCTCATAAAACAGCCTCGTGAGTAAAATTTTAACTTCATAAGGTACCATTAGAAAGAATAATATTCTATTGTAAGGCTACTTCCAGATCCCAATAGATAGACATTGCTTCTCTTAATATTTTTTAAAAAATTGCTATCCAGAACAATTAGGCAAGCAAGATGGGTTTCTGTAATAAAAAGAACTGTCAAGATTGGGTGTTTTACATATATTACCAAACTTCTTAAATACCACTTTGCAAAAAGATTAGCATCTCCTCAGTGGTTAAAAGATAATCCTTGGAGGCTTAGAAATGACAGAAAACTCTTTCTTGTGTGGAGCTTTGTTCCTCAGTGCCAAATGAGTTGTTGTGTACAAAGGTCGATCAATCAAACAGGTATTTGTCAGCTCCAGTGGTGGTTCCAATATAATGCTAGGAGGTGAGCTTCACATTTTTCCCAGTACGCTTAGGATTCTGCAATATATCTGGCACATAACTACTCACTATGCATATTCGTTTTAAAACAGATACTGCTTATGAGGTAGCTTAGGCATTACTTTGCCTTAGACTACTGAGGAATAAATGATCAATGCTGGATAGTAAAAATGAAGCAACCATATAATTTCTTTTTTGCTGCCCAGCGGTTATCTATAAACTGATTAATCACAAGTAGTAGAGAGTCCACTGATATAGGGCACACCAAGTTTGGAGATTACAATTTGACTCTGTCCATTGAAAGGCAGTTCTCTCTTCAGACCATCATTCTGTCTACTAGTACATTCATTTACCCATCTTTTACATTGAATTCAAATAAACAAAAGGCACTGTCCTGAAACCCACAATTTCTGTAGCTCTTCATGTTTTACCATACTTTTTTTTTGAGTTGGAGTCTCACTCTGTTGCCCAGGCTGGAGTGCAGTGGTATGCTCATGGCCACCCAGAGTTGACCTGCTGGGCTCTGGAAATCCTTCTGCCTCAGCCTTCCAAGTAGCCAGAACTACAGGCGCATGCTACCACACCCGGCTAATTTTTTATTTACTGTAGAGACGAGGTCTTGCCAAGTTGCCCAGGCTGGTCTCGAACCCGAGGGCTCAGGCAATCCACTTGCCTCGGCCTCCCAAAGTGCTGGGATTACAGGCTGAGCCACTGAGTCCAGGCTTTTACCATACCTTTTATGCCCTGAAGCCTCACTCCCCATATGTGATTAGTAATTTCACCACCACAGGAAGTAAAATGGTCCTCAGCATGGACCTGTTTGCCCACATGAGAGCAAGTGGGTGGGGCAGGAAAAAAGCCCAGCATTCATGGGTCTCAAAATATTCTGAAACTTGCTGGCAGAGAGAACACATTATCACTCATTTTATACATGTGAAAATGGACACAGAAAAATTAGGAAATTTTTTGAAGGCTATAAAGAAATTCAATCAGTGGGTCTGGGTCTCCATCTCACACTCAGATGTCAGACTGGGTCTCCCCACTTTGTGATTTGCAGAAAGACACTACTGACAAAAATTTTACAAGAAAACATTCTGTATTTTTTGAGCATGTTCTATATGTTATGCACAGTGCTAGATGCTTTCAAGTATTATTACTAACATTTAAAAATTGTTATTTTTGACAAATGACAAAACTAGAGGCTCAGGCAAGATGTCTAACTCAAAAGCCCTGGAAAACCACAAGGACAGTAAAATGTTAAGCAGTGATTTACATGAAACAGTATTAATGAAATATTTAGTTCATTTAGGACAATCATTTTAAATGAGACTACCTTTGAGACTATATGTATTTACATATACATGCGCACGTATAGTATCTATACATTACATGTATCTATACATTGCATCTATCTAAAATACTATATATATGTATACATATGTTTTCAAAATAAAAGTGACATCTTAATGGAATACAGTGCTTACATCTCTAGTGCTGATTTTCTAATAGCAGCAGTCTTCCACATGTTGCTTCTCTGAAAAGCATGTCAGTATCATGACTGATTAAACCATGCAAAAATGACTGGCTCACTCCTGAGACAGCTTTTGCCTTGGTGAAGCACACGGAGTGCCACATAAACTTTCAGGAGTATGAATGACACCTCGTGAGTCTTTTAGAATAAATGCCTCCAGGGTTGGTGGGACCACAGCCAAGCAGCTTAGTTCTATATTTCGCTTACAATAGCTTGTGAACTATGATACTGAGAACTGTGTAATCCAAGTATTTTAAATGCTTCCACACCATTTCAAGTACAATCATGAAAACCTAAGAATACTATTCTAACATAACATAGGACAGAAAACAGCAGTTCTTTGCAAAGCTTGCTTACAGTGAAAATAGAGTCTAAAGTCCACTTTTAAAAGTATACCAGTAATTCCATGCTCTTTCAGCACAATATTAGCTTCCTCACTAGCAAATTCATTGGGGGTAACTCAGAGGTACAGTTGTTAACCTGTGACATTAAGTCAAACGGCATGTTCGGTGTCAAACGAATCTCTAGAAAATGAGTTCAAAATGGCGCATCATTTTGACAAACACTCTTGAGAGTGAGCTCTTTAGGATCTCTCTCTAAAAATATAAAACCCCTTGGAACCCCTCCCACAAATACCCAACATTTTAAATAACTGCCAAGCCACCTGCTTTTCCCCAAGAAACACCATAAAACTCACAGGTTAGTAAAGCTATTAGAGCCTACAAAGATCCCTATCTCTCTGAAAAAGTTCACTTCTTTTGTTCAAGAGACTTTATTTCTCCTTTTCTGAGAAGTGAAAAGAAAAAATCTCCACATCAGATTTAGTTCAAGGCACAGACTTATTTGCAAAAGAAGGACTCATAACATAAGTAGATGCCAAAGAACACTTCTTTATCACTTTAGTCTTGACTTGGCACAGTGTTTCAGATGGTATTCATTTGGAATAAAGAGATCGATGACATAACTTGACCAATCCTCCTTTATAAGTGGCTTTACTAGAAGTGGGTAAGGGCAGAAAAATATAAATTCATCTGTCTGTAAGCAACCAAAAACATATCAACTCATCTTGGAGTAATTTAACCAATAAGATGATTTAGAGGACAGTTCAGTGGCACCATTTTTGGAAGGCAAAAGCTTAGCATAAGGAACGTAAATCAAAGGTGACTGGCAGGTAAAGGATATATGCAGCAATCAGCCAAACCATGTGCACACTGGCACAAATTCAATAAGATCATTTATAAAATTTTTAAGGCAGAAGTACACAAAAGGGGGTCTGGTGCTAACTAAATCCACAGATAGCTTACATGCCACTGAAATAAACACTTCCAGATGCGGGTGTACAAAAACCTTTCACAGAAAGAAATGTTTTCTCTCATAAATCTGAAGGAGGAACTCTTAGCAGGGAAGGGTAGAAAGTCTGAAATTGAGACTGAGCTTCTTACAGACTGGAAGTGCTTATTGGGGTGGGATGATTGTAGGAGTAATTAACTATATTGCGAGACTCCATTTAGAGGCATCACTACAATCAATAAGACTGGATTTCTGATAAACTGAGGAAAAAAATGCCAACTTACTCCATTGATCTATAGTGTCTGAGTTAGTGTTGCTCTCATTACTTCCCTTCCAGTCTGTCTTGGAGAAGACGGGTGTGGAGGAGCAGTGGTGATGATGACGGGTTCACACAGATAAAAGATGCTAATCAAAGTTGAGAAAAAGGATGCTTTAGAACTTATACAAAGCTATTGCAGGCATGGCTTTAATGGTGAAAAAATTCCAAAATCTGATTAGACCATAGTCATCTTTCAGGAATGCATGACCAAATTCATTAATGGCTTTGAAAGTCAATTTGTTCATCAAAAAAGCTTAACAATATATGAGACTTTCTGGTCACATATATGAACACTCCCAGAAGTTTCAACAAAAAGCTAGAATGTCTTTTTTATTTTTTTGCATTTTCTTTTTTTTATTTTAAAGATGTGGGGTACAATTCAGTTTATTTTTAATTTTTTAGTTCAGGTGATTTATCCTTTAAGCTCCCTCAACCAGGAAATTCCCCTTGAAGTTAGTTTCCTTGTTGAATCTTTAAACTTCATGCAAGTTCTTTGTGAAGCATCTGAGCAACTAATTTTGACTTGAAAACATTTAAAATGGACTGTTCTATCCATTTTAACTAAATTATAAACCTGTCTTCTTTTATTCTTCTCCCCTTCAGGGTCTTATTCTTTTTTTTTTTTTTTGAGTTGGAGTCTCACTCTGTCGCCCAGGCTGGAGTCCAGTGGCACGCTTATGGCCACCCAGTGTCGACCTCTTGGGCTCCGCGATCCTTCCGCCTTAGCTTTTCAAGTAGCTGGAACTACAGGTGCATACTACCACACCGGGCTAATTTTTTATTTATTGTAGGGACGAGGTCTCTCCAAGTTGCCTGGGCTGATCTTGAACCCACGGGTTCAGGCAATCCACTTGCCTCATTCTCCCAAAGTGCTGGGATTATAGGCCTGAGCCACTGCACCTGGCCTCAGGGTCTTATTTTATATGTTCTACACATCAAATGTCTCATGAAGACGTTCTGTTTTCTCTGTTCTCACTGCCCTGGAAGAGGCTCTTCTGGCCTCTGCCTGCAATACTGCAACAGCCACCTAATTTGTCTCTCTGCCTAGTATACCTCATCATACCAGTGTTTTCTCTGCACAACCAATTGAGTCACTTTTCTACAATACAGAGCTGTACATATTAACCCCTTGCTCAAAAAAGTCTAAAATAGTTCCTTGATGACCGTATCAGTTGTTTAAAAAGAAATTGTCTAAATAAAATCTTCCTGAGGACCCCAATATATATCAGAGACAAAATGTATCTATATTATCAGATAAAACTAAATAAAAGTAATTTGGGATTTACACAGAACACAGTTTGATAACTGCTGGCATATAAAGTCTGGGTAAACCAGCTTAGAATTAAAAGCCTTTCTCAAAATGTCATCACCCTACTTTTAATGCTTTATCTCTCTTCAGTGTACTCTAGACCATGCCTTAGCTGCCATGCTGCTTTCTTACATGTATCTCTTTTATTTTCATTTTATTCCTGCTCTTCTTCCTACCTGTACTATCTTTTCAAAATTGTTGATTCTCCTAACCTCTGTCTCAAAAGTTCAGCTAAAATGTTAATGACCATACACATTTTTCTTGACCTCCACAGGCAGATAGTGCCCCTCTTTCTTTGCATCTGAGGCACTTTGTCCACCATTCAGTTACAACACCAATCACATGGCACTGCTTATATGCTTGCCTCCTTTGCTATACTAGGATAGCTGGCTACTTCTCTCCATAGACATACCCTCATCCCAACATATTTCTAATACAATGTTTGGCAAATGTTTATTAAGTTAATAAATGGAGATATCTGAGCTATAAAAATCTCAGGATATGTAGGGATGTTAACACTGGTTCCTCCATTTCTAAATCACCTGAAGTTTGGTTGTATGAATATGGATTCTGGAAACAGAGTGTTATTACCTAGCTCAAGTGCTAGCCTTTGTAGGTGAAGTGTGCTTTCTTTCTATCAAGAAGGTACGTGCTTTGAATTGTTGATGTGACAGAGTAACTAATAGTCTTGACTTGTCTCCTCATTGGTTTTTTATTTTAACCATTTGTGAGCTAGTTGTGTGAGTGACAGACATTGCTTGCCATCAAAAACTAAAATGAAGTTAGTTCACTCATATGAGGGTTAACTCCTAATACTGTCTTCTTTAGATAATAGCTTCAGAGACACAGTGTAAAGCTCAAGCTAGCTTTTTTACTTTTTCTTTTTGTCTTTCTCTCCTCTTTCTTTGTTTAAACACCAGAAGCCTTCTTGGATAAGAAATGTTTGTTAATTATAACTTATTTACTTATTAGGATCTTATATAATTAGTCTTAAATACGGGAATGGGTGTTTTGGGTTATATCAGGAACACAGAGTAAGATCAGAGCCAGAAATGTAGTCTCTAATGTCTCTACTGGAAACTGTAAAGTCTGCACAAGTGTTTGAATTGGAATTGACAGGAACCTGCAGGCCAGGCTGTGAACTTCTGGAGCCAGAGAGTCAATTCAAATACACCCTCCCTGGTATTTCCACCAGGGGCACAGCAGCCCAACTGTCACCTTGAATGCACCTGAGCAAATTCAAAACCTGACACTGGACTCCATCCTCATGACCTCTGCCAACTAATCAGTCAAAATATTTCCAGATCTGGAGAACACACACCACATATTGGGCATCTGCCCAGAACTGCAAGTAGAGTCTAATCAGGTGGGAGAAGCTATCGAGGTGCCAGGGCAAGAATTAACATCTGACTGACATATGGGCTATGAATTTTCTCTTCTCACAGCTTGGGGTCGTGCAGAGGCAGTATGTGGGGGTGGAATATTTGATCTGTGCATACATAGCCTAGGGGATTTGGTTTAAACCAAATCATAATTAAAACACCAGTCAGGAAAACAAGGCATAGTTATTATTTTCCTGTACATTTTTCCTAACTTGTATATACTCTTAAATATATGTTGGGCAAAATAAAAGAGTAGGGTATCAGTTTCATTTTTGGAAGGTGTAAATTTCCTATTTAAAACATTCCACTTATTATGTTGTGGAATTAACTTTGAAACTATATCAGTAAATTCAATGACAGTTCAATGATTATATTTGTGAACTAAAGAATGTAACACTATTTAAGAAATCAACAAAGTAAGAACCTCCAGTTCAATGGCTCTCATCATGGGTTATTCAGAGGGGATTTTTTGTCACGCTATCAATAAAACAGCACACAAATGTTTAACTTAAACAGAACACACTTATGAATGTTAGGTGTTTCTGGCAATGGTAAATAAAGAATCTACCTTAATAAAACTGATGTGTTATTTTCAAATATTCACCTAATTTAGATGTAAAATTTTAATTAAAAACATTTGAATAGTATTTTTGCTGGGTCAACATGAGCAACTGAAAATACTGAATGAGTTGTATTCTAACTGAATATTTATAATCTTGCTTCTTCAGTCTTAAAAGAAGTTTCCTGCCATTTTTAGAGTGCAATTTTTAAATTTAGAAATACCTCAACTTAGTTTAGTTCCACCCAACTAAACCCTTTGCTACTTTCATTCAGTTATAAGCTAAAAGAATTCTGTATTTTTTTTTAAAAAGAGGAGATATTTTCCTTTTGGAAGTCACTCGAAAGATTTTTCCATTCTATTTCCATTCCCCCTAGAAGATGCAAAGACCTAGAAACTGTAATAACATATTACACCTCAAGATTTAGACCTTTTAGAATATTCTACTCAAAGTGTTTTTCTATGGTACAAATTACCCCTTTTCTTGCACCCATGTGCAAATTCTTCCTCTTTCCCCCAAAATATAATATGACTTTTACAACAAAAAGATACTCATTGTATTGGAGTCTCACTCTGTTGCCCAGGCTGGAGTGCAGTGGCACACTCACAGCCACCCCAGCACTGTCCTGCTGGGCTCTGACGATCCTTCCACCTCAGTCTTCCAAGTAACCAGAACTACAGGCATGCTACCACACCCAATTTTTTTGATTTATTGTAGGGAGAAGGTCTTGCCAAGTTGCCCAGGCTGGTCTCGAACCCATGGGCTCAGGCAATCCACTAGCCTTGGCCTCCCAAAGTGCTGCTGAGCCACTGAGCCTGGTCTGCTTCCAATTTTAAAAGACTCTGAAAGATGCAAACTTGGAGGAAATACTGAGGGCTGATTAGGACTATCATCTTTCACTGCTATTTTAACCATGTCTCTCATTAGAGAAAACCAACTTTCTCTTTTTCAGACTATGTTCCTGAAAATTCTAGGATTCTGTGAAATATTTCTAGGGGGCTCATACATGGTTTGAATGTCTATTGCAATTTTTGTTCTAAAAATAAAGTTTCTATCATTCATTGTTTTATCTTTAAAATTTGTATGTTTTGTTGATTAGGAAGTTCTGTCTTAAAATTTAGGTTTGTTTGTTTTTTTTGATATTAAAAGCAGTCCAAATACTCAATATAAAATTATACAGCTGAGTATATCACTTTAGGATGTATGTCCTGTGCCAAAAGAAATCTGAGATTTTTACTACTAATAGAAAGGCAGGAAAAAGCAAAATGTGTTTGAATAGTCACTGTACACCACAGACACAAATATTAGTTGCCAATAAGGCCAGGATTTTTTAAAAAACAGAACTGAATAATTTCTTATAGACAAATTAACTGGCTGCCCCAAGGTAAGATATTGCAGCAGAGTTTAAATGAGATAAAAATCTCTTTTCCCATCTCACCCCATTCTGCCTGCTGATTAAAACAGTTAGGGGGTGTTGGGAAGACGGTGGCTGAGCCAGTCAGACTACGTGAGTCCCAGTGTGAGTGAGTGAATGTATAGAAAACTGTGTATGTGCTGGTGAGTGAATGGGCACGTGAGTGGCTGACCGAGTGAGGGCTAGGGAGCTAGCAGCCAGGGCTCTTCTGGTGCAGCGGCTAGTGCCGCAGCTGCTTGGCTTGGACCCTAGTGATTCCTGCGATGCAGAAGCCAAGCGCCATTTTTTTTTAAAACCAAAAAACCCTTCCTGGGAAGAAGATGCTGGGAGAGACTGACTAAGTAGGGGCTCGTGAGCAAATGGCCATGGACATCTTGGTGAAGCAGCTGGTGCTGCAGTTGCTCTGCTTGGTCCCCAGTGCATACCAGGTTGCAGAAGCTAAGCGCCATTCTTTTAACAGACAAAAGTTTTCCTGTAAAGAAGCGATGGGAAGAGACTGCTGGCTTTAGGCTCTGCCTCACCACTGCAGCAGGAGAGAATGCTGGCTCAAGGCTTTGCCTCACACTGCAGCCCCCGGCCGGACACTGACAGTAAGGGCTGCGGAGAGAGCCCAGAGGCAGACTCCCACCAGAGAAGACAAAAGAGGTACCCCATCACCATCTTGAAAACGGGCAGGAAAGTGCTCCAACTTGCTCACCATGGAGCAACAGACCTGATCTTTGACCAGCGGATTAATTACTCAGGAATTGATTGTGACCCAGAGTGAATATCCTGAAAGCATAAACTTCGGAGGGACCCGATGAATGCTGAGTCTCAGGCACCCCACCCCATACCCTTATCCAGCCTCAGGACAAAGGGTGTGGCCAGAAAATGATGAAGAAGAACTCCAAAGAGATCAGTGGTGAGTCCGGGGATGACCCAACTCCCCTCCTCCCCAGCAATCCTCTGAATGTCAGACCCACACATCTGGGGCATGACTGAGAGGGACCCAGGCGAAGGTTGATGTCAGTTGCAATAGGAGAACTTCATTTCAGGAAAGGCCTGGATGGGGCACCCCTGCAAGTACATATGTGGGGAAGAGACAACCCCGCATCTTCCTAAGGGAGCATATCTCCCTGACCATACAAGAGTGGGAGGGGAGGACTTCAGCCCCATTCACTCTCATTGCCTCTCTTTCCCTGCTTCAGACACTGAGAAGAAAGTGAAAGAGGTGGAAGCTCTGCAGGAGACAGCAGAGTAGATGAAAACAACAATTACAGAACCTGCCACAAGAAGGCAAGGATTTTTCTTCTTTTTTAAATTCTAATTTCTTTTTAATTTTTAAATTTTTTTGCCTGTCAGTTCATCTATTTAAAAAATATTCTTCCTTTGTGCATGAATGTGTATGTGAGGGTTTGATCTGCATCACTCCCCCATTTTTTTTCTTTTCTTTTTCTGTCTTTTGATTTTTGTTTTCTGTTTATGTGTGTATGTGAATGGACTGGGTTCATCTTTAAGTTTTGTTGTTGTTATTGGTTTTTTTTTTTTTTTTTACTTTAAAGTGTGTGTGAATATATGTGTGAGAATTCAATCTGAATTCCTTTGATTTTTTTTTTTTTTTTGGTATTTTTTTCCCCCGGTCTTTCTCTTTTTCTTCTCCATTCATTTTGTGCGAGGGGTGTGTGTGTGTGTGTGTGTGTGTGTGTGTGTGTGTAGTTTTCCTGTTTTTTTGTTGCTATTGTTGTTTTTTGTTTTGTTTCACTTTGTTGTTATTCCAGTTTGTTTTTAGGTGTGTGTGTATGTCTCTGTGTGTGTGTGTGTTCAATTGTTTTCTTTTTGTTTTTTTTGAGTTGGAGTCTCACTCTGTTGCCCAGGCTGGAGGGCAGTGGCACACTCCTGGACACCGCAGCCTCGACCTGCTGGGCTCTGGCGATCCTTCTGCCTCAGCCTTCCAAGTAGCTGGAACTACAGGTGTGCGCTACCATGCCTGACTAATTTTTTGATTTATTGTAGAGATGAGGTCTCGGCAAGTTGCCCAGGCAGGTCTCAAACCCGCGGGCTCAGGCAATCCACTCACCTCAGCCTCCCAAAGGCACGGGATTACAGGCTGAGCCACTGAGCCCGTCTCAATTTTTTGCTTTGGTTTCTGCTTTTTTTGTTCTGTGTTTTTTTCATCAAAAAAAAAAATCTTGTTCATCTTATTTAATTCTATTTTTCTCTGTTCTCCTCATTGCTGTCACTGTATCTTGGACTCAGTGGGTACACACACATACCCATTGCATTGTCTTATAAAGTGGTGGTGGGGAGTGGGTCTCAAGGCAACACATACCACAATCAGTGAACACTGTGATTTGCAAGTAGTTTCTGAATCCTAGCTCCCCATCCCCTACCTTTTTCAACTTTCAAAACTACAAGAGATAGCAAAGCTTCCCATGCACAGTTCTGTTTCAAAATAGAACAAATCCAGAGTCTGGATCAGGGAAGAATAGAGGGCTAAGCAAACATCAGAAGTGATAGCCTCTCCCACTGACACTGAATAATGGAACTAAAGAGAAAAGCAAGAGATTTGTCACAAATGAGGAAAAACCAATGGAAGATCACAGATAATTTTAGGTGTAACAAAGAGAAAATGCCTGGAAAATCAGACCTCAGAGCCCAAACAATGGAAGTCACCAAACACTGGCCTCAGAATATGACAGGGATTAGGGAATGGATTGAAAGAGTGAATAAGACTCAAGAAAGACAAGATGCAACAATGAAAGAACTAGTAACTGAGATTTTGGCCATAAAAAAATTTCATTCAGGAACTAAATAACAAGATGACAAGCATGGGAAACAGAGTTAATCCAGCCAAAGAAAGAATCTCAGAACTTGAAGACCAGAACATGTAATTACTTGATCTGTAAAAAACATAGAAAGAAAACTCAGAAAGAAAGAACAAAGCCTATAAGAGATGTGTTATTATATCAAGAAGCTGAACTTACAACTGATTGGTATTCCAGAAAAAGAAAGGGAAATGGAGAAGACTTTGGAGAAAGTATTCCAGGTGGTAATCCAAGAAGACTTTCCCCATCTCATCAGAGATGTGAGCAGTCAAACACAAGAGATATAGAGAACCCCCACAAGACATCAAAGGAGACCAACCCCTAGATACTTAGTAACTCACCTGCACAAAGTAGGTACAAAAGAAAAAATCCTAAGGCAGCAAGAGAGAATGGTCAGATTACTTAACAGTGAAAACCATCAGAATAGCAGCAGACCTATCAGCAGAAACACTACAACAAGAAGGGACTGGGGTCTCATATTCAGAGTTCTCAAAGATAAACAATTTCAACCAAGAATTTCCTACCCAGCCAAGCTCCGTTTCATCAGTGATGGAGAATTGAAATCCTTCCCAGACATCCAATCTCTAAGAGATTATGCAGCTTCCAAACCAGCTCTTCAGAAGATATTTAAAAAGGTATTAAGTACAGAAGAAAAAAAAAAAAAAAAAAAAAGAATGACCATACACTTCCCAAGAGAACAGTGGAGCACAGAATCAACAGAGAATACACTGCAACAACAAACTTGAAAACACACACATGTACCAACACAAAAGCCAAAAGAAAGAAAGTAAACAAAGAAAAAACTTGATAAGAAACTCATGACAGGGATAAACAATCACATTTCAATAATCACCTTAAAGTGAATGGAATAAATGCACCACTGAAAGGACACAGAATGGTAAACTGGATAAGAACCCATGACTCAATTATTTGCTGCATCCACGAATCTCATCTCACCACAAGGGACACAAACAGACTCAAAGTTAAAGTATGGAAAATTAGTTTCCAGGCAAACGGATCACAAAAGAAGGCAGGAGTTGCAATCTTAATATCAGACAAACAACCTTTAAGCTATCAAAAATTTAAAAAGATACAAAGGGATACTACATAATGATAAAAAGCTTCAATCCATCAACAAGAAATATCCACCCTAAACATATATGCACTCAACACAGGAGCACCAGCATTTATAAAGCAACTACTAAGTAAAGTTAAAAAAATATATTGACTCTAACACTATTATGGCAGAGGACATGAATACCCCATTAACAGCCCTAGATAGATCATTGAGGCAAAAAATCAAAAAGGAGATCCAGAATCTAAACTTGACACTTGACCAAATGGACTTAATAGATACCTACAAAATATTCCACCCAATAACCACAGAATATACATTCTACTCATCACCACATGGAATGTACTCAAATATTAATCATATCCTTGGCCATAAATAAAGCATAAACAAATTCCATAATGTTGAAATATTTCCATGCACCATCTCAGACCACAGTGGAGTAAAAATAAATATCAACACCAACAAAATTTCCCCAAAACCCATAGAGACATGGACACTAAACAGCCTGACGCTGAACAACTACTGGGTCAACACTGAAATTAAAGCAAAAATTAAGAGATTCCTGGAAACAAATGAAAATGAAGAAACATCTTACCAAAACCTCAGGAATGCCATGAAAATAATTCTAAGAGGGGAATTTATATCTCTAGGAGCATACATCAAGAAAATGGAAAGATCACAAGTTGAGAGCCTAAAAAATCACCTAAGGGAGCAAGAAAGAGAAGAACACCAAAACCCTAACTTTAGCAGAAAAATCCAAATCACCAAAGTAAGAGCCCAAATATGGGACACAGAAGATAAAAATATCATAGAAAACATCAACAAAACAAAAAGCTCGTTCTCTGAAAGAATTAACAAGATTGATGAAACCCTACCCAGAATGACCAAGAAAAAGAGAGAAAAAGACCAATCAAACACAATCAAAAATACAAAATGTCAAATCACAACTGACCCTGAAGAAATACAAAAGATTATCAAAGATTACCATGTACACCTATATGGAAACAAACTAGATAACCTAAATGAAATGGAGGACTTCCTGACATCACACAACCTCCCCAAGTTGAAACAAGAAGACATTGAGACACTAAATAGAACAATAACAGCCCAGGAAATTGACTCTGTCATAAGAAAACTACCTACAAAAAAAAAACAAAAAACGCTGAACCAGATGGCTTTCCAGTAGAATTCTACAAAACATACAAGGAAGCCTGATAACCAATCCTACTGAAAGTATTCCAGGCAATTGAAAGAGATGGAATTCCCCAAATCTTTTTACAAAGCTAACGTCACACTGATACCCAAACCCGGTAAACATCCAACAGAAAAAGAGAAATACAGGCCAATATCTATTATGAACACAGACACAAAAATCTTCAACAAGATTCTACCAAACTGAATCCAAAAATATATCTCAAAATCATCCACCATGACAAAGTAGGCTTCATTCCCAGGATGCAGGGATGGTTCAATATCCGTGAGACGATAAATGTAATTAAATACATCAAGAGATGTAAAAACAAGAACCACATGATTATATCACCAGATGCAGAAAAAGCTTTTGATAAAATCCAGATCCGTTCTTGATGAAAACACTCAAACATCTAGGTATAGAAAGAACATATCTCAAAATAGTAAGTGCCATCGATGACAAACCCACAGCCAGCACATTGCTAAATGGACAAAACTGGAAACATTTTTTCTGAAAACTGGAACAAGACAAGGCGGCCCACTCTCACCCCTCTTGTCCAGCATTGTATTGGAAGTCCTAGCTAGGGCAATTAGACAAGACTAGGAAATCAGGGGTATCCAAATAGGAAAAAAGGAAGTTAAGTTATCCCTCTTTGCTGTTGATATGATCCTATACCTTGAAAATCCAAAAGCATCTGTCAAAAACTTGCTTGCACTGATAAAGGACTTTGGCAAAGTCTCAAGGTACAAAATATATGTGCAAAAGACAGTTACATTCTTATACACCAACAACAAACAGGCAGAGAATCAAATAAAAAGCATAATCCCATTCACAATAGCCATACACACACACACACACAGAAGTTCCTTGGCATCTTCCTAACCAGAGAAGTGAAAAACCTTTATATGAGAACTATGAAATACTGTTCAAAGAAATCCAAGAAGACACAAACAAATGGAAAAATATTCCATCCTCATGGAGAGGAAGAATCAACATTGTTAAGATGTCCATCGCACCAAAGGAAACCTACAGATTCAATGCACTACCTATTCAATTACCAACATCATTCTTCTCAGACCTGGAAATGACAATACAGAAATTCATATGGAAACATAAATGAGCATGAACAGCCAAAACAATCCTTAGCAAAAGAAACAAAGCAGGAGGTATCACAGTTCCAGACTTCAAACTTTACTATAAGGCTACAGTAATCAAAACAGCCTGGTATTGGTACAAGAACAGGCATATAGACCAATGGAACAGGCCAGATTCTGGAAGCAAAGCCTCAATTTCTTAACCAATTCATCTTTGGCAAAGTTGCCAACGACAACCACTGGGGAGAGTAGAACCTATTCAATAAATGGTGCTGGGACAATTGGCTGATCACATGCAGAAGACTGAAATAGTACCCCTACCTACTGCCATATGCAAAATTTAACTCTAAATGGATCAAAGACCTAAATGTAAAACCTCAAACTATAAGAATCTTAGAAAATGCAGGAGACACTCTTATAAATATTGGAACTGGCAACCAACTCCTGATCAAAACTCGAAGTGCCCATACCATAAGAAATAGGATAGACAAGTGGGACCTTATCAAACTTACAAGCTTCTGCAAAGCAAACCAAACCATCAAGGGAGTTGGGAAAGAGCCCGCAGAATGGGAAAAAATATTTGCCAGCTGTATATCTGACAAAGGCATAACATCTAGGATCCTCAAGGACCTCAAACACGCCAAAAGGAAAAAAAAATAGCCTCATTAAAAAGTGGGCAAAAGAAACGAATAGACACTTCTCAAAAGAAGTTACACTGGCAGCCAACAGACACATGAAAAAGTGCTCAGCCTTACTAATCATCCAGAAATGCACCTCAAGACCACATTGAGATACCACCTAACCCCAGTAAGAATGGCCATCATTAGTAAAACAAACAACAACAGATGCTGGCGAGAATGCGCGGGGAAAAAAGGAATGCTTCTGAACTGCTGGTGGGAATGCCAACTAGTACAACCTCTTTGGAAGACAGTGTGGCGATTTCTGAAAGAACTAGAAATTGACCTTCCATATGACCCAGCAATTCTCCTATTGGGAATATACCTGGAGGAACTCAAGTCACTCTACCAAAAAGATACCTGCACATGTATGTTTGTTGCAGCTTTATTCATGCTAGCAAAAACGTAGAATCAACCACACTGCCTATCAAAGCTGGACTGAATAAAAAAGATGTGGTACATATATACAATGGAATATTATGCAGTCATAAAGAAGGACAAATATATGAACTTTGCAGCAACTTGGATGGATTTGGAGTTGATCATCCTCACTGTTCTATCACAGAAACAAAGAACAGAGTACCATATGTTCTCACTCATAAGCGAACCTTGAACAATTATCATAATACTATAAGAAAGGGATTGGCAGTAGTCAGAAACTGCTGGGGGGAGGGTGGGATTGGCAGTTGAGGGAAACTGCCACGGAAGGCAGGGGCACACCTCATTAACAAGGGTACCTGTATAATGAACATATGTATATCTAACCCTGAATTGTGTCCTCATCTTTTAAAAAAAGAGAAAAAAGGAAAAAAATAAAAGAAAAAATAAAAAAATTAGGCTAGGCTATATCCGAACCTAGTTAATAGACATTTTTGACTTAGATTGTAAAAGTATTACTACATAAATACCAGATAGACATGGGGAGAAATATATATACACACACTATATAAATGTCATCATCAATCAAGATTGTTCTCAAGTGATCTGTCCAGTCTGTTTAAAAACAAAAAAATTGAGGAATGAAGCAGCCACCACTTCCTTTTGAGGAAATAATGCAGACTTCATGATTAGGAGGTTTCCCCTTGTATTAGATACATTTTCCTTTATGCAATTTTATTCTCTACTTTTAGTTAACATTTTAGGTTCCTTTTGCTACCTTTTAATTACTTATACATTACCAACAGGAACTGCATCCTTTTTCTTCTCTCTCCACTTGATTGCTTCAATTTATTAATCATTATTTAGCGCTTATCTAAGGATTTGATATTTTTAACCCTTCATTGTAAATTGCTTTTTTCAATTTCAGTTGGTTTACTTTCAATCATCTCATATTTTTCTTTTTTATTTTTTTTGAGTTGGAGTCTTACTTTGTCACCCAGGCTGGAGTGCTATGGCATGCTCATGGCCACTGCTGCCTCGACCTGCTGAACTCAGGCTATCCTTCTGCCTCAGCTTCCAAGTAGCTGGAACTACAGGCATGCACCACCACACCGGGCCAATGTTTTGATTTATTGTAGAGACAAGGTCTCACCAAGTTGCCCAGGCTGGTCTCAAACTCCTGAGCTCAGGTAATCCTCTTGCCTCTGCCTCCCAAAGTGCTGGAATTACAGGTGTGAGCCATCATGCCTGGCCTCATATTTTTCTACTTCATAAATTTTCATATGTACCTTCCTTTTGGTCTATTGCTTAAAATAACCTCATTTATCATATAAAAGATTTTGATTTCATTTTTTCTTTTTGACTATAAGACTCTAAAGTCCAGGTATGGTGGCTCACACCTGTAATTCCAGCACTTTGGGAGGATAAGGTGGGAGAACTGTTTGAGCCCAGGAGCTTGAGACCTGCCTGGGCAACACAGTGAGACCGCATCTCTACAAAATTTTTAAAAAAATTAGCTGGACGTGGTGGTGCACTCCTAAAGGCTGATGGGGGAAGGATTGTTTGAGCCCAGGAATTTGAGACCAACTTGGGCAACATGGTGAGACCCTGTCGCTACAAAAAACCAAACAAAAAAATTTAGTTAGGTGTGGTGGTACACATCTGTAGACCCAGCTACTGGGAAGGGTGAGGTGGAAGGATTGCCTCAGCCTAGGAGGTTGAGGCTGCAGTGAGCTGTGATCATGCTACTATGTGCCAACTTGGGCAACAGAGTGAGACCTCAATTCAAAAAAAAAAAAAGCTCTAAAAACATTTATGTAAATGTGTATATTGCTTTAATCAGCAATATTAAAATCATATTATTAGTATACAAGACAGATTTTAAATATTAAACAAGAGTAACAATTCTCACCATTACAAAGAATTTCTGGAGACATTTATAAAGTATGTTTTTGCTGTCACATCGAGAATGTATAAAATTAACGATAACTAATAAGAATAAAGAATGCACAGAAAACATTCTGTTTAAATACAAGGAAAAAAAGGAGATGACATAATTTAGAAGATACTGACTTATATGAGCAAATATTAGTAAAATCACTCAGGTAAGAAAGTACATTATGTTATACTTATTACTTATTTGTTTATGTATAATGTTACACATATACATTCTGCATTAGTATGTTAAAACAGAAGTGAATATCAAAATAAAAAATTTTACCATTCTTTGTTTATGTAAAGCAAACCTTACTTTCTGAATATCAAACCAATTGCTTGTAAACAGAGAAGGACTTGGAAAAACTTCTATTAACATAAATAAAAAAAAATTTTAAGGGCCACACCATGAGTATTTAGTTAAAACACACACCCACACTCACATCCACTTTCTTTAGGCTGTTGAAATATCAAGTCTTTAATTCCCCATTAAAAAAAACAAAACCCTGATTATAAGCCTGCAAATCATTTGAAGATGTGAAAGACTGTCTACATTTCAGCCCAGTTCAAAGCTAGTATGAAATCATTTCTTCTTCTTCCAACTCAAAGTATGTTTAGGGGTAGGACATCTGATAGAAGTGGTAATGCCAATCTAACCAATTTTAAAACATAAAGTGCTTCTAGCAATATTTGGATACATATAATTTGACAAAAAAGTTTTACAAACCTAAGCTTTGAAAAATAGGAATATAAGCCCCAACAAAAAGCTTAATTTGTAATTGAAAGAAAATAATATTTTGTAGAAAAAAGTGTCCTTCCAAAAAGAGACAAAAATGACTTTTATTTCCCAAGAGAATTATGCCACTTTTATACAACAAAATTATAGTCACCACAAATTGCTTTCAACAATTCCATTGCTTCTTCATTTGACCACTTGAAAATCAAAATTCTTTGAGATTATAAATATAACTTTTTATAACTCTGTTATTACGTACTGTGAATGGGGAAAGTGGGCCAATCTTGTGGCTGTAGCGTCGAACGGCCTCTCTGATGTGGCAGGGCTGGATGGCATCGCTGTGAGCCTCAACACCACAGGCCGCAGTGCTCTGTGACAGAAAAACACATAAATTGTTACTAAATCAGAAACACACAACAGAACTGCAGTGTATAAAATATGAAAATAAATCTTTATAAAATGGACTGTTTTTTATCCCTTAGGATGCACATCACTGCTGCCATATACTACATCTAAAAAAGTTCCATTAACAAATCAAAGATGACTTTTACGTGACCTCTTCCTAGAAGACCTACCAAATGTGATTTTTATGTGCACAATATTTCACCTAAGCCAGCCTGTCAAGATACAGGAGAATACAACCACGTGCATGCAGATGAAAAATGTCACGGGAGCTTGTTTAAAGAACCACAGGAAGTTATTTTTTTAAAAAACATTTTGACATTTACTGATATACATGTTTCTTGGGAGCTCTTTTGGCACATTTATGAAATAACTTGAAGATCATTAACTTATAATGAAAAATGTAAAAATTTCTATATATTTAACTTGGTTCCTAAATTTGTAGGTGTTCTCAGGACAAACAAAAACAAAAACCTTCTATTTTAATCTTCCTCATCTGTAAAAGGCAGGTTTGGAAGCACAAAAAGACACAAGAAAGGAAAGGTTATTTACAATGAGAGTGTGAATACCAACTCAAGAAATGATGTATGTACAAGGCAATTTTTCAAAAAATTAAAATGTTCCATAAAGGGATTATAGTCTCATGGTTCAATTGCAAGCTCTGCTTCCCAACTACCTTGGGTCTAGATTCCAGCACTATAAGCTACCAGCTCTTTCAAGTTACATAATATCTTGGGTCTCAGTTTTCTCATCTGTAAACTGGGATAACAACTGTAATGGATTTATAGGATTGTTGTAAAAATTAAATGAGTTGAAACATACAAACCACTTAGAACAGTACCTGATATGTTAGTTATTTAGTATTAGGTCATTCATTCTTTATTTTTTGAATCAGAGTCTTACTCTGACACCTAGGCTGGATTGCAGTGGCACTCATGGCCACCCCAGCATCAACCTGCTGGGTTCAGGTGATCCTTCTGCCTCAGCCTTCCAAGTAGCCGGAACTATGGGCATGCACTACCATGCCTAGCTAATTATTTGATATATTGTAGAGATGAGGTCTACCAAGTTGCCCAGGCTGGTCTTGAACCCCTGAGCTCAGGCAATCCTCTTGTGTTGGCTTCCCAAAGTGCTGGGATTACAGGTTTGAGCCACCACACCCAGCCTTAGGTCATTATTTCAATTAAGTGTTAAAGAATATAAAATCAACCTAAATGTCCATCAAAGGATAATTGGATAAAGAAAATGTGGTTTATATACACAACAGAATACTGTTCAGCCATAAAAAATGCAATAATGTCTTTTGCAGTAACAAGGATGGAAGTGGATCATTACCTTAAGTGAAACAAGCCAGACATAGTCAAATATTACATGTTTTCACTCATAAGGGGCACTAAAAATGTGTACACATGGGTGTAGAGACTGGAATGATAGGCAATGGAGACAGAAGGGAGAGAAAGTAAAAGGGGGGGGGTAAAATTATAAGAAATTACTTAATGGGTACAATGTATATTATCTGGGTGATGGATATCCTAAAAGTCCTGACTTGACTACTACAAAATCTATGGTTGTACAAAATTGCACTTTTACTCTATAAATTTATACAAATAAAAAAATTAAGTATTCAAAATGGAAGCTCTATGAACTTGAAATGGCAAGCTAATTTACTTCAAAGCACAGTTGGTACCAGATGTTAGGTCACTAGCCTTAAGGAATCAAGATAAAGAAATGTATTCAACATGCAAATTACTATAAGTATAATTGTAGAAGTCAATCATAGTTACACAGTTAATATTATTTGCTTTTCTTAAAATCACTACAACTTTTCTGATGAATAACAACTTCTATGGATAGCAATTTAGCAAAATATCATTAAAATGAAAAAGTACAACCTTGTTCAACCATCATTGAGGGTTTCTAGTTAAGTACATTATGCTTTATTCATTCAAAGAAGCAGAAATCATAGCAACAACTGAAAAGAATGAAGTAGTTCCATACACATTCTTATGGAGTTATCGCTAAGATATATTATGTGAAAAAAACACAAAGTATCTAACTAGGTAGCACTATGTTACCACTTGTTGGAAAAAAAAAGTTGAACATCACATACTCATTTAAGCATAGACAATCCCTGCAAGGGTACACTAAAAATTGCTAACAGTGCTTATCTCTGGAGGGTAAATACCTGGCTGGTGGCCAGCGGCCAGAAGGAGACTTACTTTTCATTGCATAATCTTCTGTATTTATTAAATACACGTTTTATACAATGTGTATGCGTTTCCTATTACAAACTATTAAAATAATTTTAATGTACAGAGTTTTTTTTGCGTACTTTCTCAATTCTCATTCCAAATTCTTAGTTTCAGTTGGAATATATGAGAATAAATGCAATTATCAGCTCCCCAGATAAGAGTAAAGACTCTGGGGAATCTGCTCTGCTCCACAATATGACTATAATGAATATGGACTCATCCATCTGCTGGTATACCAGATACTTGTCAAGTGGGTTGAGGCAATCTATACATTTGTGAAATTACGTGCAAATATTTAGCTGGATTTGGAATTTAAAATAAGACTTCCAGTGGAAACACAGAGTGACATCAAAAGGAGTCTGTATCCTGTGTACGAAGCGGGGTAAGAAGTCCTTCCCATGTGTTCCTCTATGACATCTACTAAGTTCATTCCCTTCTCCCTGCAAATTGGATTTATTTTTCACTTATTTTCTCTGTGGCCAATAGAGATAATACTTTACTTTCCCAAATAAATTTGGTTTTGGCATTAAACATTTGATCATAATATCTTAGAACCTCTGCCATGGCAATTGAACAGGATTTGAGAACACCGAAGTAGGGGACTGCTTTCATAAATCTTTGTGTTCCCCTCAAATTTTTATGTCAAGATCCTAACCCCCAAGGTGATGGCATTAAGACATGGGGCTTTTGGAAGGTGATTAAGTCATGAGTGTACAGCCCTCATGAATGGGATTAGTGCCCTTACAAAATAAGTCAGAGAAAGACTACTCACCCTTTCCACCATGTGAGGTTAAAGAGTCTATGAACCTCTAAGTGGGCCTTCACCAGACACTGAAGTTTTCTGTGCCTTGATCTTGAGCTTTCTAGCCTTCAGAATTGTGAGAAACACATTCCTAATGTTTACAGCCATCCAGTTTATAGAATTTTGTTATGGCAGCCCAAGTGGACTAAGATAGAAGCTTAATTAGAAACTGCCTTTTGATGGCCATTAGTAATATGGAGACAAGTAGGCCAACCTGGTTAAGTCATGCTATCTTTGTCAAAAAGGTGAAGTTAACTTATTTAAAAATAGAAATATTGAATTTTATGAAAAATGTCATTAGATTTCCAATTTTGCCAAGTTCAGGTTTATCTGCTATAATTCAGCAACTGCTAACATTAGCAAAATGAAATTACCAGGTGCAATTTCACACTTTCTTGATTTGCTCATTGACTATTTTGAAATGGTGGAGGCTTTAAATTGAAAATGTTATGTTCTCAGAATTTTTTCCACCTCAACAAATATCTTCACATGCCCTTCTTCTATCAATAACCAGTCCTTTACCAGGGGGCTTATAATCTGTTCAAATGAAAAACTTATCCCAAGTTCAGAATTTTTAATTTGGCAGCAACTATAATATTTTTATAATACTCTTCAAAATTGTTTAAGGAAAATTAACATTAAATTTACATATTTGCTCTCTGCTATTAAGAATCTTATATTTGCTAGAAACACATGTAAAAAGTGTAGATTTATATATAAATTCATCTTTCCCCTTCTGACTGTGCCCAAATTTTAGGATATTATTTAAATTTTCAAAAACCCATTTGACAAAATACTAATCAAGTGTCCGCAAAAATCTCTGTGGGGACTATACTCTATATTTCCTTAAGTAAAGTACTAGCTTTTTGGTAAAGTTCTTCTCCATATGTCAGGTCCTCCTCCTCTTGGTTGCATTCATACACCATTCTTATATTCTTTCATTTTGTCTTTATTTATGTCTCTTTGGCCAGAAACTGATGCTGAGAATTGGAAGCTGAAGTATCATATGGAGTTCTCACATTTTCTGGATTTGACTACTGTCTTTTTTATACTGAAAAAAAAAATCTCTCAGCAGTTTAAACTCTCAGCTGTGGTAGGGGAAGTTACATTGAAACTTCTGTCTCCCCTGAATCTCTTTCAATTGTCAATATCTCTCTTTACTCTTTTTTCTCCAACATAAAAGTCCTTGGTAGGCTAAGAGTGTTCTACCCTTTGTCAGCCTTTCCCTTAACAGAGTCAAAATTTAAGGACTCGGAGCCTCAGACAGTTGCCTCTTATTCTTTCCACATCTACAATGGCAAACTAGATCTTCTGCTAAACTTGACACCTTAAGTCTTACAGAGGAGTAACACATATCTCAGATTATAGCAAAGTTGTAGCCAGTGCTCATTTACACCATTGTGAAAATCCTAGGGTCCTTAAGAATTATGCTAAATCTACTCTGCTTATGCTCTATAAGTGAAACAAAACCTGGATGATAACACATCTGTTTACTGCACGGTTTACTGAATATTTTAAGCCCACTGTGAGACCTATTGCAGATAAAAACGATTTCTCTCAAAATAATTATTGCTCATTGACAATGTACCTAGTCACCCAAGAGCTCTGATGCAGATGTACAAAAGGAGATGAATGCTGTTTTCATGCCTGCTAACACAATGTCTGTTCTATAGCCTATGGATCATGAAATCATTTCAACTTTTAAGTCTTATTATTCAAGCAATACATTTTGCAGGGCTATAGCTGCCATAGGCAGTGATTCCTCTAATGGTCTAGGCAAAGTAAATTAAAAATCTTCTGAAAAGGGTTCACCATTCTAGATGCCATTAAGAACATTACCACATATTCTCACTCATAAGTGGATGCTGAACATTCATCATAATACTACAAGAGAGGGATTGGTAGTAGCGGGAAACTGCCAGGGGAGAGGGGAAGCATACAACATCACTAAGGGTACCTGATCCTAAACCAGGGGAGGTGAGGACCAGTTGGAGGCTCAAACTTCACCTGTACATAGACTATTTATGTACCTACTTCTGACTTCAGTACCTAATTCATCCTTATAGTACAATAAAGAAAAAAAGAACACTCATGATTCACAGGAGGAGGTCAAAATGGCAATGTTACCAGGAGTTGGGAAGAAGTTGGTTCCAACCCTCATATATGACTTTGAGTGGTTCAAGACTTCAGTGGAGGAAGTAACCACAGATGTAGTAGAAATAGCAAGAGAACAAGAATTAGAAGTGGAGCCTGAAGATATGACTGAATTGCTGTAATCTCACAGAACTTGAATGGATGAGTTGCTTTTTATGGATGAGCAAAGAAAGTGGTTTCTTGAGATGAAATCTACACCTAGTAAAGATGCTGAGAACATTGCTGAAATGACTACAAAGGATTTAGATTATTCCATAAACTTAGTTGATAAAGCAGTGGCAGTATTTGAGAGGATTGCCTCTAATTTTGGAAGACGTTCTGCTATGGGTAAAATGCTATCAAACAGCATCACACATTACAGAGAAATTTTTCATTAAAGGAAGAGTCAATCAATGCAGCAAACTTCAGTTTTTTCTTATTTTAGGAAATTGCCACAGCCACCCTAACCTTTAGCAATTTCCACCCTGGTTGTAAGCAGCCATCAACATCAAGGCAAAAGCCTCCATCAGCAAAAAGATTAGGATTTACTGAAGGTACAGAAGATTTTTAGCAACAAAGTACTTTAAAATTGAAGTATGTATATTGGTTTTTCAGGCATAATGCCATTATCCACTTCTAGACTACTGTCCAGTATAAACATAATTTTTATATACACTGGGAAACAAAAACAATTAAGGACTTGCTTTACTGTGACATTCACTTTAATACAGTGATATGGACCCAAACCCACAATATCACTGAGGTATGCCTGCATAAATGTACAAACATACTGAAATAAAATGAATAGAAAAACATAGTGTGTAAACATTAATTACAATACGCCTGGAATGGCTAAATCAATCAGATAAACAGACTTCAGAATGTATAGTATTGTCAGTGAGAAAAAGAGTTCATAAAGATTAAGAAATATATATATATATTTTCCACGTTTATAGATTGTAAGATTTAGTATTGCTAAAACATTCATATCCCAAATTGATATAAGCATTCAACCAAATGCATCTCAAAATCCCACCATGCTTTTTTTTTTGTAGTAACTAACATGCTGATTTAAAAATTTCTATGGAAATGCAAAGGACATTTCATAGCCATATTAAGTTTAAAAAATAACTAAGTTTGAAGACTTACATTACCTGATTTTAAGATCTATTTTAGAGCTACAGTAACTGAGATGGGGTGATAATGGCAGAAGAACTAACAAAATAACAATGAAACACAATTGAAATTTCAGAAATAAATCCATATATATTTATTGTCATTTGATTTTCAAGAAAGCAGCCAAAGTGATCCAATGGGAGAAAACAGAACCTTTCAATAAATAGTTCTGAAGTAATTAGACAGCCATAGTAAAAAACTGAATTTGACTTCAACTCATACAATACACAAAAGTTAATCTGACTAGGTTACTATAAATACAATTAAAAATTAAAGCTGTAACACTTCCAGAAGAAAACACAGAAGAATATCATAACTTGGGAGTAGCCAAGTTCTATCTGTGTTAGACAGAACACAGAAAAGTAATATATATTAAAGATTGGATAAATTAGACTTCATCAGAAATTCAAAATTTCTACTCATTAAAAGAACCACTAAGACAATAAGTAGGTAAGCCACAAGCTGAGAGAAAACATGTGAAAAACATACATTTGACAAAGGACTGCTATGCAAGATATACAGTCTAAAGAACTCCTAAAAATGGGTAATAAAAGTCAATCTCTTCTCCTCCAGAAAACTGGATAAAAGATTTGAAGAGATGGTCAGGTGTGGTGGCTCAAGCCTGTTATCCCAGCACTTTGGGAGGCTGAGGCGAGAGGATTGCCTGAGTCCAGCCTGGGCAACTTGGTGAGACTTCGTCTCTAAAATTAGTAAAAAAAAAAATCAGGCAGGTGTGGTGGCATGTGCCTATAGTTCCAGCTACTTAGAAGGCTGAGAGCGGAAGGATCCCCTGAGTTTAGCAAGTCGAGGCTGCAAGGCTGTGAGTGTGCTACTGCACTCTAACCTGGGTGACAGAGTGAGACTCCAACTCAAAGAAAAAAAAAAATTTGAAGAGACACTTCTCAGAGAAAGACACATATAAATGGACAATCAGCACATTAAAAAGTCCTCAATATCATTAGTCCTCAGGGAAATGCATATTCAAACCAAAATGAGCTACTGGTAAATATCTATTAGAATGGTTAAAAGTAAAAAACAATGATAATATCAAATGCTAATAAGCATGTGGGCCAACTGCAGCTCTTAAACATTGCTGGTGATAGGACAAAATGATGCAACTTTTTTCAAGAAAAAAATCTTATAGTTTGTTTAGAAAACAAACATATTCCTAACTCTATGACTAAGCAATTTCATTCTGTTATCTACCTAAGAAAAATAAAAGCATTTGTCCTCAAAGACTTGAATAAGAATATTCATAGCAGGTTTATTCATAATATCTCAAAAACTGGCAATAGTTTTCATACTTACCAACATGAGAATGAATATACTGATATTTTCATATAATGAAATATTACTCAGCAACGAAGAGAAATAAATTATACTAAAACATTTTAAAACCTCAGTGGATGAAATGTCACACAAGGGTACATATTATATTGTTTTTATATGAAGTTCTAAAACAGAAAAAATTAATCTATGATGAAAAAAATCAGAACAATGGTTGCCTTTCTGAGGACGGCAGTAGAAACAGACTGGGAAAAAGCATGAAGGAACTTTCTGAGCTGATGATAGTGTTCCATATCTTGATAGGGTTTTGAAGAAACAGGTTTATATATTTGTCAAAACTCATCAAATGATAAAGTATATCGTATACTTTAGGCATGAAATATACTGAAGTCTGCAAAATACTTTGCAATGTATAAAAAAATAAGATGAACTAATGGATGGATAAAGAAATGATTAGATTGATAGATATAGTAAACGTTAATATAGTAGATGTATCATTAATATAGTATATATAGTAAAATGTTAGTTGTAGACTCTAGGTGGTACATATAGGATGTTCATTCTTTTAACTTCCGTATTTTTGAAATTTTTATAATAAAATGGTTGGAGAAAATAAATACTTTATGCAGAAGAAAGTTGTTATAAAAAGTTTGAGTAGAAGTAATATAGTATGTTTGAATACAGATTGGCTTCTTCTGAATTTGAACTCTAAGAAAAACAGAGCACATTTTTCATTTCTCTGAAAAAAAAAAAAAAAAAACCCAAAACTCAAAGAGATCCTCTCTATTCTGC
Organism: Carlito syrichta; assembly: GCF_000164805.1. Classification (NCBI taxonomy): domain Eukaryota; kingdom Metazoa; phylum Chordata; class Mammalia; order Primates; family Tarsiidae; genus Carlito; species Carlito syrichta. The sequence goes on from NW_007255570.1 coordinate 722,443, forward strand.
ACCAGAAAAAAAAATTGACACTGACCTTTTTTCTTTTCCTTTGCTTGGTCTTAGCTGAATCTTGTCCAGCACTCCCATTCCCTAGAGATCCTGATGTAGTTTTCCCTGAGTGCTGTGACCCAGATGATGGAGCTGTTGGTGTAGGAGGAGGTGTGTTCTCAGGAGATTCTGGGCAGGACTTCATGCAAGACCCCTGCCCAAAGAGACATAGCTTTCAAGTCAGGTGACTGGACCTTTTAATGACATTAGATTTTCTTTAATATTTCATGAATTAATACTGTTTGCAGTGTACGAATGTAAAAACATAATTTATTCTTATCTAGCCCATATTGCCCCAGATACCTTCATCTTGCCCCAAAGGTTTAAATGTTAATTTTTAATCTGTCTAACCATTTAGACAAAATCAAAATTCTTTAAATAAAGCTTTCTAAAACTCCTGATTTTGTGAGATACAAACATTTTTACTTAAAATTTCTGCTAGCTTTTTAAATTTACATGTCTTAAAAGAAATCCCCTCAACTTTCTATCCAAACTGGATGCCTTTCAGCCATTGTTACAGTGATGATCAGCATTTTCCCAGTAACCTCAAAATTCAATGCCTCAGAGTAAGTGCAGATTCCTTCAGTCCTTCTCACATTTAGTTCCTTCCTCCCTAATATCCCTCATATCTATTTAGTATTTTTTTTTTTTTAACCAGGACTGCAAGTGTATTCTTTCTTTCACGTGGAAGCACTGCAAATATTTGAAGACTGTTATATTTCTTTTCTTCTATGATCAACCAGTTACTTGAGAAATGTTTTTAGGTTCCTTCACACACCGCCTCATCCCCTATTACTCTCCTTTAGACATCCTCCACTATGTCAATGTCCATCCTATAGAGTGGTGCCTAACACTAAGACAAAAAAAACTCCTAATTAGTCACATTACAATACTGGCTCCTAAGAAATTTACAGGCAAATAAAAATCTCTAAATCTTTTTTATGTGTGGTATTATTAATATATATTTTCTTCATCCTATCAACCATATTAACCATACTATCTACTCTCCCACAATTCTCTATCATGTATTTTTAAAAAATAGCCAGGTATGGTTGCATGTGTGTATGTAGTCCCAGTTACTTGGGAGGTTGAGGAAGGAGGATCAGTTAAGGCCAGGAGCTTGAGGCTGCAGTGTGTTATGATCACAACTGTGAATTGCCACTGACCTCCAGCCTAGGCTGCTTAGTGAGATTGCATCTCTCAAGAAACAAACAAACAAAAATACTGGTTTCAAGAGTAAGTCTTTCCTTGATCTGCTTGCCTATAAACACTATCAAGGAAGAAGGAATCAGGTTAATCTGCCATGTCTTTTTCCTGGAAAAACAAGATAGCTCCCAGGGAATCACTGCTCTCTCTGCATAAACCATATGTTAAAAAAATATAGAAAATTAAATTAATACTAAACTTGTTAATCTACTAGGAACTCAGGCTAACTAGTTCAGCTCCTCATATGATTAGTACTCAAGAATGATAACCCTTAAAATAGAATGCATTGTGTATTAACCCCATGCCTTGAGTTTCCATTCTAATTCTAAAACAACCTTAAAACAATTGTTTGAACTCATCACTGTTTTCCATAAATCTTCAATCATTCCTTAATAACTCTAGCAGTCTAAGATGCTAAATAATTTGAACCTTACCTTTCTAATCCAACTTCTTACTATTCCTCCTCAATGAATCTTTTGCTTGAATATTTTAAAGAGTTTTTTTCTCTTGCCTAACTGTCCTTTTGTTGCCTCTAAATCCTACAGTACTCTCCCACTTCTACCATTTCATCAAAGTCTTATTTTTATTTTTTACTTCTGTACTTTCTGACTGGGTCATTCATTTGGAAATTAAATTGCTTATTTGTTTGTTTGTTTGTACAAAATGTCCTGTCTCCCTGAATAGTGTTCATATCAGTCTCCAGAGTTCCCCTTTGGACCCAGTTTGGTAAAGTACTTGAGGGTAAAGGCCTTTGATGTTGGGTTGCTGGATTTTTCAGGCAATAAAGGGCAGGAAGGAAGACTTCCAGTATCTCTGAATGTTCATTCTGACTATCAGTCATAGGGGCGGAGGGGGGTTGCCAGCCAGGAAAAAGCTTGAGGTTTATACTAACATATTTTGTCGCGATGCTCTCTAACACTCATGCTCCCAGCTCCCAGAGAACCCAGGAAATCTAGCACATATGGGACATCCTCTGAACTTCTGGATAGCTGGGAACGGCGGCTGTGGTTGCTGAGCAGTTGCCCAGGGCAGCTTGGCCACCCTGAAGAACCAAGACGGGGGTTGGGGAAAAAGAGTTTTCCTAGTCATGCAAGCAATCACTTGAATGTTAAAAGAAAACTAGGCTCGTTATGTTCACAGTAAATTTCCTCAATTAGAAATGTTACAACAAATTTGTCTGATGTTAATGGAAAGCATACTTATACACATATTCATAAAGTGAACATGCATCAAAGACATTTTAAAGGGTGTTCTTTGACATCATAATTTGAGTTTGTAACATAAAGAAAACAAATAGTGTTTAATCAACTAAGTAAACTCTAGGGACTTTTAAAGTATGTTGACTGATAATGATGTATGACTTTTTCCCAGAAAAAAATGGATTTTTAATGGGCATAAACATTTTAATCCCTACTTAGATTCCATGCCAATCTGATTCTCCAAGGAGCATAAGAAAATGCTAAACTGACTTTCTGTTTGTAATAAGATGTTATATTGGCATATATCTTAATATATTTTCTAAGTATTCTAGAGCAGAGATACTTAAACCTAGGGGTCATAGGGTTCACAGATTCTTAGATCCCTAGAAAGATTTCAGAGGGCCTCTAAACAACCTGAAACTGCAAGCGAGATGTGTGAATATGTTTATAGAGAAAGAGCTTATAGTTTTCATCAGATTCTCAAATGAGTCTGTGACCTAAAAATGATTACAACTACTCATTAGAGATTAGTTGAGCTACCATTCCCACCTTAGATAATAATAGGGAGTAGACATATGCAATTAAAGTATGGATATAAGGCACAGTTTAGCCATTTTCAGATTACACATTTTGCCCACTAGATCCAAAACTCACTTCACAATTCTACATGTAGATGCTAACTTAACCTTCTTGCTATCTTCATTATGGAATTAGATGGAATTATATAAAATTGTTGTTTCTGTTAGTAAAAAGGTCAGATATTGGCAAATGCGTTTAACATATCATAATACTTTTCTGGTTTTAGCCATATACTGCTTCACAGATAATATTTTGTATACTGAAAGTGGTGCACAGTCTTAAAATTGGCAAGAAGACTTTATAGTTCCCATGGACAGGAATATAAGTAGCATAAACAGAATCAGAGAAGGATATGATTTTCACATAGATGAGTCAACTGAGAACTGAAGATAGAGTCAAGCTTCTTTAAATCATATTTAGAGATAAATGAATAATTGATATGCCAATTTTTTAGTAAGTGCCAGTAATTATTATTATATGCATAATAATAACCCTCTCATCTTTTGAGGCACAAAGAAATAAATAATTTTGCCATCATTGCCATAAACTGGGTTGTTCATCTTCCACGGAAATAAGAAGTGCTGTGTAACTATCCCTTTCATTAAAGGGCCAAGGAAAGCTAAATGAGGCAAGAAAAAGGTGGGAAAAAAAACTGTCTTAAGTGGAGTGCCTGAATAGACTAGCACATAGTAGATGCTCAGTAAGTATTTGGTTGAATGTTGAATGTATTAAGATTCTTTGACTGAAGGTTATACCTTCCTGCATAATCTTTTTCAAAGAACTACTAATGTAAACACCAGACATGACAAAATCCACAGATGCATTAAAGACAGATTTTTAAAAAAATACTTACCTCAGCAGAGTTGTGATACTGAATGAAGGTTGCAGAAATGGCATGGCTGAAGGGGTCTCCTGCCTTGGTTACCATGTCCTGCCTCACAAGAAGAGCCAGATCTACTAACTAGAAGATCAGAGCAATGAAATAAAGTCACATAGCTGGAAATAATCATGAATGTCACGTAAGTGGCAAATCTCAAAGCAATATATTCTGAATGTTACTGTTTGCCTAAAACATCTATGTTGCAGACATGAGCATACACTTTCATTTACTAGTGAATGGACCTATCCACGAATACAAATGAAATTATGATGACCTTCACTAGTACAGATTTCTGGGCTTTAAGTTCAGAGATTTTAATTCAGTAGGTATACTATAATGATGTAGTCTTGGATTTTGCATTTTAATCAAGAACTAAGGAGATGCTGATGCGTGTGGTCTAAAGACCACACTTTGAGAAAGTCTGTTAGGAGGGCAGTGATTCCAGACACATATACCTAGAAAGGTATTTTTCAAAGATCAAAAATAGTCTCCAAACAAGGCAGATATAGACTTAGAGTTCAATGTCAGGAAAAAATATGCAGGGATTCCATTTATGGTTAGGATTAAGTTGCACGAAAGTTTTTTTTTAAAAACACCTGCCAGAGCTGAGGACACTAAGAAAAATAATTGAAATAAATCCATAAAATGACATAACTGTCATAGGAGAGAATGCATGGACATTATTCACTGTAGAGCATCAGCAAGAAGAAGAATTGATCATGAATAGTCATAAGGAGAAATAAGACATGTGTGGCCTGATATGACATATTAGAATTCTTACCTGTGCCACAGTTTCATATGCTAAATATGCTAAGATTTCCATAGCAATAACATTGGGTTTTATCTCCATACTGCTGCAGTCCAGCCAATCTCGAAATTTGGAAGCTTTTTTGTCTAGCCATTAAAGAAAACAAGTATAGAAAATTTAATTGTTAAAGTGTTTTAATACTGCAGATTACTACCACAAAATGAAAACATATTTACTCAGAATTACACACCAATAATAATGCATATAAAATGCAATGTTTTCATACTTTTATTAATGCCTATACATTTATAATGCCTATACATTAGTCCCCAAGAAACCCAAGTTTTAACTCTCAGTTACAAAACAACACAATCATTGCTTTCAAGAAATCCTTTATGTATCTGGGTTTTTATTTTGTTTCTATGCTACATGACATAGTATACTAAACCATTTAATGTTCAACACTTCTCACACTGCTTCAGAGTTACCACTGACCATAGCTTATGACAGTAGTCACAAGATATACTTGCATTATGTAACTTTAATTTACCCTTCTGGGGGAAAAAATCCTACAAGAAAGAACCAAGAAACATAGAAACTGAATTTTTAATACTGTTCAAAATAGGTCTATTACTATAACAGAAAAGGCTCAAAGTTGTTAATTCAGAATCAAATAAGCTGACACCTGGCCTGATATAAGTCTGTGGTTACATTTTCCTCCTTATGTACATGTCTAAACTCTTAAGCAAGACTCTCAGAACTGTCCAGGCTGATTCCAACTTGCCTTTACAATACTCCCCTGTTAAACCATCATTGGGCCTTGAGTATCATCCTCTGTTCTCTCCTGCTCCTTTCCTTCTATGGAATGTTCTCTTATCACTTTTCTTCATTCACATAAATCCTGAACATACAGGTCCAAGGTATACCTTCCCACCCTCACCATTTATTGAACTTTATGTCATGATATAGTCTCTCATGACTGCTCATAATTTCTCAAGCTCACAATTTCTGTAAGTTATTTGTGGACAAAGACCATGCCTCATGCCTAACAGTATCAAGCATATACAGAGCCAAACATATACAGAGCCGTCGATTAAACATCTCTAAGATGCCACAGTGCTAAGCCAAGTTTAATGTGATGTAAGGCCTTCACTGGACATTATTAATTTAACTAGTAACCTAGAAGGAAAAGACTGATAGTGAAGATATTATCAAATCTATAAAATAATCTTTTTTAAAAATTTAAATTCACTGATTATTCTTTTGATGAATCTGGGTCCACAGGTCTACAAAACACTTAGCAGTAACTCAAGGCATGATGTTTTGATTCTTCTAGATAGAATCTTCCTGGATTCCACATACAGAAGAGTTTTCTTTTAAATAAATCATAGAAGACATTAAGTCCTGCTATCGAAGTACATATCCAAAGCTGTCAAAAGTGGCAGAATTATGATAATCTCCCTTAAAGCTATCTCCCCAAAGTAACCAGTCTTACAAATAGTCTCTGACATGAAACATTCCATATAACTAGCTCACAAACACTTGTTTAACATCTGTAGAATACTTCTGAAGTTAGTTAAAGTTAACAGGCAGCAATCTGGCCAGATCAGTAAAATGTACCTTATTTGCCTTTCACCTTGTCAGGTCATTAGGACAGAAACAGATACTGTGTGACTATGCTCTAAATAATTCATTTTAAAAGTGAGGGAAAGGATCATTATTAGTATTGAGTAAGATCTATTCACATAAGTAACAGAATTAGTAGCTTCCTGGCTAGATTGTAAGCACTGAGAAAGCAGGTGAAAGGACCACTTATCCACCATTGTATCCCCAGAACCTTTAACAGTGCCTGGCATTAGCAGATACATAAAACATGTCTCCAGTAGAAATTAATGAATGAATGATGAAAAAAGAGTTTTTCGTTTCTTTGTTTTAAAGAGACAGGGTCTTGCTCTGTTGCTCAGGTTGGAATGCAGTGGTGGGATTGTAGCTCACTATAGGCTCAAACTCCTAGCCTCAAGTGATCCCCCTTCTTTGGCCTCCTAAAGCACTAGGATTATAGACATGAGTCACCACACCCCGCCAGAAAAAAAGATTTTTAAAAATAAAAGGATAGGGTCCAAACTTTTCTGTTCATCAAAGAAGATGCATAGAGGTCCCATAAACCACTTGGGTTTTTGCTATTCCACCAACAGGTGAAGACGCTTTCTAATTCTCTCCTTCTGTGACCTCAAGAAGGACTGCTTCTGAAGCTGACCCTTGCTGGTTCCAGCAGAAGAGGCACAGGTATGACAGATTGTTTTTATCATGAGGTGAGGAGGTGTCAGAATAAACAAGCTCCTTCTCCTCCTCCCCTCTTCCCAACATATCAGGAGAAAGGGTAATCTGGAAACTGATTAACAATTTAAATAGAATCCCAAGCAATGGTCAAAAGTTCCTAGAATCATCATCTTTTTGATAACTACCTGGATTTTCATCCTGTGCTGGACTTAAAACAACTTTACACAATAATTTCGTATGGAAATTTAAGGTTAATCTCACACACTTTTAATCTTTCTTATCAATAATCACTAACAACATTTCAGTTTCTTGCAACATTCCACCCTCTCATTCCTGTATACTATTTGGTGACGTCTACTCCATCCCGTCTCAGTCTTTCCATTCCTGATTCTCCCCTCAGTGTCCTCTAAAATGCTCATTCCATTCAGAAGAAATTCCTCTGTAATGTCAACGTCTTCAAAATCATTATTGTTCTTTGCATTAATTGAAAATAGCCTTCCTCAGAGGGCATGGTTTTTCCTGGAACCCTTTGTAGTAGGGGTTCCTTATTCTTTTCCTTCTTTATGCATATTTATGAGCAGCTACTGTTTGCTAGCCTCTTCATTTCCCCTGTGGCAGAGGACCTGGAGGCAGTGTCTTCAGTCTCTTAGTTTCTCCCACAAGAAAAATACAAAAGACTGACAGTAGACTTCTACCAACAACAGAGACCAAAAAGAAAATGGAATCATGTTTTAACAAATAACTATCAGCCTACAATCTCCTAATCAACTAAATAATCATTTAAATATGGGGCAAAATAAAAACCATTTTAAGATAAAAATGAATACTTAAAATACTTATAAAATCTCAAGAAAAATGACATTAGGTCGAGAAGGAAAGTTTAAATACTTATCATTAACTTTAAAAATTTTAAGTCAGGGATTTATATTAAAAAATTAAAGATAGCAACTAAAATAGTACAAACTAGTAGAGGAAAAATAAAATGAAGAAAATCCAATCAATCTAATAGAAAAGGAGGGCAAAAAGTAAATTAAAAAGCACAGTAAATTTAAAACACAAGACAAGCTAGCCTATACAAACCCAAATGCATTAATAATTAATATATATACATTGAACTCATCAATCCAAATACACACAGCCTCTCTGCTGTCTAAAAAGAAAATCTAGGTATTAGTTGTTTATAAAAACCAAATATAAAATAAAAAGTTGAAAGTAAAAGATCAGTCAATAAGTTACCAATTATACATTCTAATTATAAAATATAAATTATAATAACAATTTAAATAGTAATTAAAGGGAGCTTTGTGAGTCAATATCAGAATCAATTCAAAAAGATTTTAAGGGAAATTACTATTTGACTTATATAAATATTAAGACAAAAGACTAATGAATTAGATCAGTGATCCAATGCTATAGCTTTACCCTCAGCCTATAAAGTTATAGACTCATTATTTTTAAATGTACCAGTAATCCCAGTGACTACTATGATCAAATACTTAAGGAGACACATATGGCAGGATCACAATTCCCACAACCTGCTGATTTATTAGAAAGCAAAGAATAAAAACAGCCTAATTCTCTGACCAGTGTAGGAATGGTTTCTGAATTTGCTGACCTACTTGGAATAAAGCATTTTCAACCACAGTATTTTGTCATTAAAAAACAGATTCTCCCACCATGATTTCATAATAAAGCACCTATGGGCATCATATAAGTATTTTTAAATGACCAAATTCCACACTCTAAAGAAAAGAAAATTAAGCATAATAAACTGTTTATACTATAATTATTTCAGACAGAAAGGAAAATAATAATTTTTAATCTACTATGGTTTATGATTGAGTTTCTTATAAAGATAAAGTAACTAAAACCTCTGATTTTCAAACAAAAGGCATATTAAGAGATTTTGAACCTATGAGTTTTTGTATGAAATAGTACTTCTGTTCCTTTAAGTGAATTAAATTTAAAATATGATTTTAAAAAATAGTTCAATTGCACTAAATGTTACTTTATAAACTGAAGATTTAAGCTTATAAAGAGAATGCCATTTTTAAACCTAAAAATTACAATACAAAAACCTCTCATTTACTGAAATTGCCATGATCTGAAGTGCCATTTACTTAATGCTTCACAGATGTATGATGCCAAGTTGTTAGTCAGATTGGAAAGTATATTTAGTTAGAAAAAAATCTTTCAAAACATGTTTTCCTATATTTCACTGACATTTACATGGGACACTATTTGAAATGTGTCATTTATTTGCACTTTATAATCTATAAATGAAGTACTCATTTTCTTTTTCCAAATCAAATATGCTGTTATTGTGACCACATAATGGCTTTTCATTTAAAGATACCATTGTTTCTACAAGCCCTCAGACGAGGGTCATGTGCTACTTTGTCATACTTTGAACTGGACTTTCATCACACTTTCTCTTTGACCTTTACCCCAAGAGCCTTAGTCATCATTGAACTTTTGCTGTGGGGATGTTTTGCTACACAATCCAGCTCACTATCATGAGTCTTTATGTACTTTTAGTAAGCTGGTATGCAGTGATGTAAATGTACTAATTTTACCACTAGGTTATTAATGTCACAAGAGCATGTACTAATGAATTTGGCTAACATTGAACGCATTACACAGCAAGAGGGTAGACAAAAATGGAAGAGACTACTGATGTGTTCCTTTGTGGTACTATGACTATGAATAAAGAAAAAATTTGGTATCTATAATTAATATTAAGGGCTTTTACATGCCACGACCATACTACTAGAGTCCATTATGGGTCAAATACAATCAGAAATATGTCTAGGAAATTAGAAAAGAAATTAAAATGAGAATATTAGGAAAAAATTGAATTTTTTTGACTAAAAGTAATGTGAATAGTTAACATGGCACTCTGTATATTATTAGTACCCTTTAAAACCTCTTAATATTATTAATTGCAAAACAGTAGAATGTGATAAAATCTTTTATAGGCTCCTCCACAATGCAGAGGTTGTTTCTGTAACAGTAACTACGCATATATTAAATCTACCAATTTCTTAGAAACATCTATAACACACAATCTCATACATATAATTAAGCAAAGTTAAATGCTTACTTACAGAAACTTAAATGTCGACTTTCACAGAATTCTGCATATTGAGCTGAATCCATAATTCGAGTTTGTCTTTCTGCTCTCTAACAGATAAAAATAAAAAGATCCAAAACTTTTAAAAGCAGACTATTATATATGCTTTCACAGCTTAAATTTAGAATTGAAGTACCATTTTCCTTTCTGTACTTTAGGTGAACAGTATAGTACTACAAAACTGACACAGAAAATCACGATAAGTAACAGTATTTATGAAGCTTGTATTTTGGAAATAAAGCTTAAAATATTATTTTCTGCTTCTTTGTAATTGAAACTAAAACTAAAGAATTTCACCTCTTAGAGTGTGTACTTTTAAATTTTGTTACTTGTACCATCCTTTTAAATAAAAAGAAAATGGTGAGAGAATAATAAACCAGACAGAAAAACTGTTATCAACCATTATTGTCCATCTGCTTTAAAGATGTGATTTTTCAACATTAAAACAGGAATCAGTAATGGAATCCATATATTTCTCCTCAGTTAGAACATGGAGTCAGAGTTAACAAATTCATATTTTAGATTGCAAAGAAAATAAAGAAAAAGGTAAACACAACACAGATCCTTTCATCTGAGTCCAGGTATGATTCACATTTTGGGATAGTTTCATTTGTGGGGGTTTTGATTCAGTATAGCAGATGTTTGCTGCTTCACTGTCCCACAAGAAGTAGGATAATTATAATTCACCCATAGTTTGGTGGGAAAGAATATGACCGCTTCCGCTTCCTTGGTAAGGGAAGCATTTTGAAATGAGACAGGCTGGTCCTTCTTGGAATGAGTTTCTAGCCAGTAAAGGAAAAAATTCCCTGAGATTTTAATTTTTTTCTGCTTTGGAAGAACTTTTAGCAAGTTATCTTTATCACAGTTGTTGGAGCACATAAGCACTTCTAATGTCTGTAGATGTTTTGTATTTTTAACACAGAAATTATTCTTTTTGTTCTATTTGGGTGAGTGGTCAATTCCAATGATATTGATGATATGAACAATGGTGTACCAACTACAGATTAACATAGAAAAAATAGATGGGGCAGTGGGAGTTGAGATAAAAATTACCAGCTACTGTGGTTCCTTCTAATACCACTAAGTTTCCTCTTCCTTATCTGTCTTCTCCCTTTCTCTTTCCCTCTTTCTCCTTTCCCTTGTTACCTCCCATACACCCACATAGTCACAACCATACATATGTGCAGACATGAACCCAGATTTCTTGTGGCTATTTACCCTCTAGGTTGAAGTATCCTTTCTGAGTATGTACAAGCAAATATTTTTTATATATAAAGATATTTATGTGCATATATTTTATCCATATATGTATGTTTATATGTATCTTCTTGTGCACATATCAGAAACATGTTTCTCTGGGTACGTATTATTGCGCAAATCTTTATTTACTTGGAAGTATTTTTTGATATATAAATGCTTGACTTAGTTTTGACCTTCTTTCTAGTGTATATGACACGAGTCAATAAATATTTGCTGATGGAAAATGGGAAGCAAGGAAGGGAGAATTTATTTATGTGTTTTTAACATTACAAATAAACTACTAGTGTGTCTATTCTTTAAAAACCCTCTTATGGTTTACTGTATCTTTCATATGTATCTATGTGTATATGTTTGTGTGTGTGTCTATATATTACGTGTGTGTGTGTGTGTGTGTGTGTGTGTATACTTGTCATTATCTGACTATAATAGGAACCGCTCAGGTTTGAATTTCTAACTGCTCTTAGAACAATAGCTGACACATGGTAAATAAGCAATAAAAATTTGTTGAATGCACAAATGTTACCATTTTATTCTACAGGGCAAATGACTATCACCTTAATTCAACGAGTCTGTGATTATCTAATCATTCCTACATATTGTCTCTGCTACTCTCCAGCTAGGCAGCCTCATCCACCCAATACATGGCTTGACAAAAAGGACTTAGATAACTATGGAAAACCACAGAAAGTTTCCAAAGGGATTTCTAGCACTCATTTTTTCTTCCAGCAAGTTGGACAATCAAGATCTGGCATTTGTATGTATACATAGATGGCTGATGTACCTGCAATAAGTGCTTCTAGAAGGGAGGGCTAAGAAAAAATTATTCTTAGAAAGGTTAAGGTCGCCAGGGCTGCCAGCTACACTGGTCAGCTTAGCTATTGAGATGATTCTGAATCACAAAGCCTATGCTCTTACTCCATTCAAAAGCATCCATAAATATCTGGAAGACTGTTTTACTCCATTCAGTTGTATCCATAAGGTCTGGAAGACTGTTATTTATTCCTTGCAGACTCCCTCTCCAGTGCCTATTCCCTCTTCGTCACTAGGCATCTTAGCTCTTTTTTCATTCCTCTAGCGTCTAAGCAATAACCTTAGATCTGACAGGCCCCGTGAAACTGGCCTTAGGACATGAACGGGAAGCCATTTGCCCAGTGCCTCACACACAGGAAAGACTCCATGCAGAGACACTGAACTCAACAGCAAAGATTTACAGGCAGTAGGAAATCATGGCTTAGAGCTAACGGGTAGCTTAAAGATTATCCTGCTTAAACCCCCTCATTTTAGAGAGAAGAAAATGCAGACTTAGAGAAAAGAGACTTGCCAGAAGTGACTAAGTTAGAGTTGAAGCCCAGGACTTCCAATTTCTTAGCTGGTCTCTTTTCATTACAGAAAGCTGTCTCCGGCCAGGCATGGTGGCTCAAGCATGTAATCCCAGCACTTTGGGAGACGGAGGTGAGAGGATTGCCTGAGCCCATGGGTTCGAGAACAGCCTGGGCAACTTGGTGAGACTTCATCTCTACAATAAACATAAAAAAATAAGCCAGTTGTGGTAGTGCATGCCTGTAGTTCCGGCTACCTGGAAGGCTGAGGTGGAAGGATCACCAGAGCCAGCCCAGGCGACGGAGTGAGACTCCAACTCAAAAAAGAAAAAAAAGCTGTCTCCAACCTGCAGTAATTTTTTACTCCAATGTTTTCCTTTGAGATGCTCTAAATACCCATTCATTGTCTTGCTAAAACATATTATTTAGAGCCTACAATTAGCATGCCCAAACTGTTCATTAAAAAAGAAATTAGTGAGGTCCTGGGTCAGCAAAGAAGGCACAACCTGGGGATAATCTAATACAGAGTGTACAAACTGTAGTGTATCTGATAGTGCCAACACATCATAGATGTGTAGAGATAATTGATTCTATTTAACTCTCTGGATGACAATAAGGTTGAGGTAGCAGAAGCCCTAGGCTTGTATCTGGCTAGGCTACAAGCTGCCTTGTCTGTTTACCTTGGTGGGCCATAAAAATACTTTCTAAGTATGCCATGATGGCAAAAATGTTGGGAAGCACTTGCACTAATGCTAATGTCCTTGACTATCACATGACACAGCTCACGCACGCTCTCCATAGCTCGGTCAAGGGAATTCATGAAATAAGAGATTATACTGTAAGAAAATGACAGTAGTGGGAAACTATGGGGGGGAGGGAGATGGGATCAATGGCAGCAAGTATCTGTCTGGGGACGGGGAAACACCTTATCAATAGGGTGCCTGAATGAAACGTATTTGTATATCTAACCCTTAACTGTACCCCACAACATCATAATAAAAAATATTGATTAAAAAAAACTAAAAAAAAAAAGAAATTATTTTAGCTATGTACACTGACTTGGATTTGAGGACAATGAGGATTCAAATATATTTATCATCTAATTTTTTTTTGCTCTTCTCTCTTCTTCAAGAATTGTTTCAAAAAACCAAAACCAAGGGACAAAAGAAGGGGACTAATCATTCATTGCCTGATTATTCTATTCTTCCCTGTCCTGTTCATCTTTAATACTGAGAAAGGCAATACATCTTACTTTCATGGACTATGTGTTCTTTAAATTCAAGATCTGTGCTTTGCTTCTATAATCTCAGTGTTGAGTCACTACTTTGCTTGAATTTACCTGGGCCCCAGTAAGCAATATCTGGCTAGCTGAAAGAATGGACAGATGGATGAATAAAATGAGGCTAAAGAAATGCATTCAAGTCCTTGCTGGTCGATCTAAGACCAGAAACTGTAAGAAATGTAGTTGAATAGTAATCAAATTATAAGAATCCCAGAAGGGGTAAGCAGCTTTTAAGCCAACTCATTAAAAAAAAAAAAATCAAAACACTCTTCCAATAACAGATTTGGCTCTTATTTACTATGGTGCCCTAATTCCACTTTCCCCTCTGCCTCTATTCAGATTACCCATTCAATCCATACTAAAGTATACATTGATAGTCCTTTTCTAGTCCTAATACTGTAAAAAAAAAAAAAAAATCTCTGGAAAAATATTCAAGGGGAAAACATCATAAGCCTAATAAAACAACACAATCAGAATGATAATGCCTACTCTTTACAGAGAGCATCACAATAACCTTCACAATAAGTATTCTGAGTAGCTCCATTTTATAATCAAGGACACTATGATTTAGAGAAGTTAAAGAAAAATGTTAAAAGCATATATTTAACAAAGAGGTAAAACTAAAAATAAAACTTGAGTTCTAAATACTCTAAGGTGTGCAAAGTTTCTCAGAAAAGAGTTACAACTACATCATATTAATTGTAATAAAGGCTATACTACCTTTAGGCTCTAGATTCTTTTGAACCAAATATTAGAATGCAAACTCAATTTTAAAAGAGGTACTTAAAGGGAGTTTAAAAATTCATGTGACCATTTCATATAGTCATAAAACTGGAAAAAAAAGCCTTCATATAGTTGTCAAAGACATTGAAAATACAAATCTCTGAGATAAAAGTCATTGAATAATCACAGCTTTTATTCATATTGAACATTCTCAAATTCATACTGAACAATGCTCTCCTGATCTCGGTCTGCCACATGAATGTAAGGTCATCTTGGGATTAGTCATATTCTTGTATCTACAAGTCCAGTTTGTCTCCTGTTTAATCTGTCTCAAGTCAACCCACTCCCTGGTTTCTTTGGGTGTCAACAACAGTGTTCTTGAACATTCATAAAAATATGCAACATAATCAGAGGCTTTTCTGAAAGTAAACTTTACTCGTATTATAGCAAAGCATAATATAAGAACAAACATGAAAAAAAGTTTGAAAATATTACTCCTAAAATTTCCAAATACCCAACAATATTTTAAAATTTAACTGGAATAGCTTTTTTGAAAGGTAAGAGAATAGTTGTGCTATTAGACACTCATTTCATTACCAAGAGGTGACAGCTTTTTTGGTTATTAGAAAACAAACAGAGAAGGCAGAATTCCATGCCAGACGAACTCATTTTCTGGATTTTACCTAAATGAAAACAGAAAAGCAAATATCTCTACAGATACTGTATCTAGTATACTTTGCTTGCTCAATATCTTGACCACAACACACTCTCAGTATATGTTTGTTAATTTGAATTTTCAGTGAAAGGTTTTGACTTCAATTAATGTGAAGTTGATTGTCTTTGAAAAATACTTTGAGTAAGGACGATCACCATTTACCCCTGCCTATACCATTGCTTATACAGCATACAGTTCCATTTAAATTATCTGCATGCTTTCATTGAAGCATGCATAAAGGTTTAGAAGCTAAGTGCTTGGCAGCTTCTCGAGACACGTGACATTTATCTTTCTTCAGGAACACAGAACAACAGAACTAACTTTCAAACCAAGTTTATCTGCTCTCACTTCTACTTCAACCATTACAAATAATTCTTATTCTGATTACTTTTAGGAGTCTTACAACTGAAATATAGAGTCCTTTTTGATGGAAAAGGCAAAAAAAGATTATTGCCAACGGTAATCTACCAGCTCTCTCATGTTAGACAGGAATTGGCTACTGAACTTGAAAACTTCAAATGGAGTGGCTGGCAGCAGCATTCAGCAATGTGACGATATGTGAATTATGAAATGTGTATGCATGCATCCTATGAGGTTTACTGATTTGTTGGTATCCTTCTGCAAATGGAGTCCAACAATCAGTAAACCTCATAGGATGGTGAAGAAACTTAGAAACCATATCCCCAAATCATTTTAGGTAAGAAGGTTGAGCTCCAGAAAGGCTTAAAGGGTTTATACCTGGGTAGTTGCGGAGGCAACCTGGTACCCCAGTGAGTGCTCATTCTGCTCGCTGGGTCAGTTTTAACTTAGAGACCCCCCTACCCAAAAGTAAAGTGATCCTCCCTCAAAATAAATGGTAGAGTACCTCCTTCTTTCTCACTCAACTGCAAAATTCATCATGTTGATCCTGGAGCACTGTAACAGGTTCCTGGCTGATTCCTTCCATTTATCTTTCTTCTCCCAACCTATCCTGGGTATAACTACTTTAAATCAGAGCATGAAAAAAGGCCCTGACACACAGCAAGACTCACCACTTTTAATCTTTAGCCTCATAAACTTAAAGAAATAGCTTTCAGCTGATCACTGCATCAAATTCAAGCTCAAATGCCTGTCTCCCAAATGCAACCAAAATCTGGGTCATACTACCTCAGCACACATTGTTCTCGCTAAAACTGAATTTACTCTTTGCTTTTAGTTATGTGAGTCTTAGTTATGCTTGTCACATATTGCTGTCCCCTGCTCCTCCTCCATTTTGTGCTGGTCACCCTCCCCATCCCCCCATTCTTTTTCTTCAAGGCCTAGCCAGCCAGGTCCCACCTTCTCCAGGAAGTTCTTCCTGAAGATCCCAGTTGACACTGATTTCTCCCATCTGAAGAATATTTGTTCTTCTAGACCATATTATATCCTTCTCTGCACATTTCTATGTATACTACATTTCTCTCTCCTTAAAGAGTATGGCTGCAGGAATGTATTATTAATTGAAAATCAAGTTACAAACTAGAATGTATATACCCTAAGCCCAATTATGTTTGAACACACATACATATATGCCACAAGTGTGCCTGTCAACACAGGAAAAAAGTCTGCAAGCATTATACTTTTAATAGTATTTATCTCTGGGTGTGGAATAATAGGTAACTTTTATTTTTCAGTTACAAATTTCAGTAATGTTTTAATTTTTTTTTTTTTACAGTGGATTAAAAACAAAAAAGATTTTTTTTTTTTTTTTTGAATTGGAGTCTCACTCCATTGCCCAGCCTGGAGTGCAGTGGCACACTCACGGCCACCCCAGCATCGACCTGCTAGGCTCCAGTGATCTTTCCGCCTCAGCCTTCCAAGTAGCCAGAACTACAGGAACATGTTATCATGCCCGGCCAATTTTTAATTAATTTATTTTTTATTGTAGAGACAAGGTCTTGCCAGGTTGCCCGGGCTGGTCTCAAACCCGCAGGCTCAGGCTGTCCACTCGTCTCGGCCTCCCAACGTCCTGGGATTATAGGCTAAGCCACTGATCCTGGCCAAAAAAGATTTTTAAAAGTAAAGAAACTGTTCCTCTTGAGCTAATTTTGCTTGACTTACAGGAAGTCAATTACTGTTCACATACAAAAATAATCAAAGCAGTTACCCAAGAGGCAGAAAAATCACAGAAACAGCAGATTTGAATATATATTCTCAGAAGAGAAAAGAGAGAGGGAGGGAGAGAGAGTGAGAGAGTGAGAGTGAGAGAGTGAGAGAGAGAGAGAGAGAGAGCGAGAGAGAGAGAGAGAGAGAGAGAGAGAGAGAGAGAAAGAGAGAAAGGAAGAAAGAATGAAAGAAAGAAAAAAGATATACATATGAGAATGTTGCTGCAATATTTAGGGAACCAATGCAAAATCCTGACTGATAAAGTCTTGAAACCAAGTTTGACCTGGAATTTTCACTGAATTACAGAACTGAATAAAAATATTCTATATCATAGCCTTAAAAAAAGTTTCCACTGGTGCTAATTTGTTCCCCTAGAGTGGCGTTCATAATATACCAATTTCATGTGTCCAAAGTCTTAAGACTGTATTATAGTAATCAGATGAAGTTTCCTAAAGAAACAGCTGTAAACCCTAGAACATTCAAGGGATTTAAAAGGAATTTTGTGCGGAAAGTAATTCTCAGCAAGTATAAAGCATTAGTGATTGAGAAGTACACAAAAGGATATTTGTGATATTATTTCATAATAGAATTGTTTCAAAATACTGAATTCCTTATCTTTTGGTCTATGTCTTGTTAGTCTAAATGTATTGTTAATGTGAATATATAAAATATATTTTCTGTATATTTTAAGTTATCAAGAATGGGTATGAATTGATTATATAATGAAAATATAGTTGGTAAAATCAAAATAATGCATTTTAAAATGATTTAATGTCATCAAAATTTTTAAATCTAAATTTACTAAGCTAGTAGTGAAAGAAAACTATGCACAATAAAATATTTCTTAACCTGGGATAAAATGTGTGCTCTTTTCTAGAAGAAAAGTATCATTTTAAATTTATTTTTTAGGGTTAGCATTCTTTAAAAAATTTTTTTTTTATTTTAAAGGTATCATTTAAAAAAATAACCTCATACCAGACAACCTAATTCCATGTTAAGTTGTAAATCCACATGTTTAATGTTAGTACTAATTTTTACTAATATTTTCCTGAAGTTGTAAATATTTTATGGAATAAATATGTTGGCAAATAATATAAAAAGCCATGTGAATTTCTGCCCAAATTAGTTCTTTGAAGTAATAGAGGATTGATCCTTTTTTGTTTTCATGATTGAGGATGCTGTAACCCCTTTTTTGTGGTTTTTATTTGGCTGTATACCAAAAAGTGAACATACTAGGTTAATATGTGTGAGAGGTTTAGGTATTCTGAATAACATTTCTAAAAATTCTCAGAGGTTTATGTAATATCCAGATGAGTTGATGTGCCTTTATAGTATAGCAAGCATATCAGAATACAGTCAGATATTTGGTTACTTTGAGTAAAACTTTAGAATATTGAAAAACATGGATATAAAGCCACTGCACAAAATGTAGTTCCTACTTTCTCTTTAACCTTGAGTTAGAACTGTATGTACATCTTTTCATCTTGGTTTAGCCAAGATAAAATTC
Source organism: Carlito syrichta (assembly GCF_000164805.1). NCBI lineage: Eukaryota > Metazoa > Chordata > Mammalia > Primates > Tarsiidae > Carlito > Carlito syrichta. The sequence goes on from NW_007255570.1 coordinate 741,437, forward strand.
TCAAGCAGTCAAACATGTACACTTGATGGAGCCTAGCTTTACTCATATAGACTGAAAGTTTGGCACCTTTAAAACAAAATCCCGAGAAGGGGGAAGGCTGTCTATAGCGTGGCCCTTATTATCCTCCTCATGGATATACAGAACTCTGTATAAAACAAAGGAGCCCTGCCTGGAACTTCCCCTTTGTTGCTACCATGTGATGTATCTTAGTTTTTTCCATGATAATTTCTTTTTAACATGTGAAAATAAACATTTTTAGTATAGATTAATTCATCAATTAGCTCCCTCTCAGCAAGTTCCATCAGCTCTGTCTTTAAAATATATCTGAAATAAACCACTTTCATCCCCTTCTACCTTGACTGCCACTACTCTGGTTCAAGTCATGGTCATCATCATCTGTCCTCTGCATGACTGCAGTAGTCTCCTGATGGGGATCCCTGCTTCCACTCTTCTTCCTCTCTTGGGCCCCCATCCCCACCCCTACCAATCTATTTACCATGCAACAGCTAGAGTGATCTTTTTAAAATATGAAAACTGGATCACACTATTTATGTTCAAAACCCTCCAATAGTTTCTCATCACATGTACAGTAAAAGCCAAAGTCCTCAGAATGGGCTTTCAGTCCTTATGTCATCTGGCTCCCTGTTACCTCTCTGCTGTCATCTGCTACCACTCTTCTCTGTTCACTTCTGCCACACTGGTCTATCCTGTTGTTTACTGATGATGCCAAATACATTCCCACCCCTGGGCCTTTACTATACTTCTGTCTGACATATCTTACCACACATTACTGTCTGGCTTGCTCCCTCACTTCCTTCATGTCTCTGTAGAAAGGGCAGCTTATGAAAGAGGCTGTCTATGACCACTTCAATATAAAATAGCAGCTCCCCCCCATGTCACTCTCTATTCCTTGCCCTATTTCATTTTTTTGGTAGTTCCTACCACCACCTGCCATACATATTTTTATCTGCTTATTGTCTATTTCTCTCCAGCTAAAATGTAAGCTCCCTAATGGTAGAGGCTATGTCTATTTTATTCACTGCCAAATCCCAAAAGTCTCTACAAAGTTGATATATAGTAGGTGTTTCATAAATATCAGTGTAACGAACCCATATATGGGTTCTCTGTATATGTTTTTTCTATATTATATATATAGAAAAGTTAATACCTCTAAGACAGGGTTTCTCAGCCGTGGCACTATTGACATTTTGGGCTGAATAATTCTTCGTTGTAGGGGCTCTCTTGTATATTGTAGGATGTTTAGTAACATCTCTCTATCCACTAGATGCCCAAAGCATCTGCCCACCACCCTCTGGATTGTGAAAACCAAAAAATATCTTCAAACACTGGTAAATATCCTCCGGGATCAGAGACAGAGGGATCATTCCCAGTTGAGTCACTAGTCTGAGGGAAGGGAACTAGTATGTGTCAAATGCCATGCTTGGCCCTGCACACTAACTCTTTAATCCTTTCAGTATCTCAATTAGCAGATATGGTTCCTATTTTTAAAATGATGAAGCTATGGCTCATATATGTTAAGTAACTTGTCCAACGTTGCTACACAAGTAAAGTGTGCTGCAATCTGGAATGAGGTCTGTCTTACTACAAAGCTTATGTTTTGCTACACAAGGGGTTCTTTTTTTTTTAATCAATATTTTTTATTATGATTTTGTGGGGTACAGTTAAGGGTTAGGTGTACAATTACGTTTCATTCAGGCACCCTGTTGATAAGAGGTGTTTCCCCATCCCCAGACAGATATTTGCTACTGTTAATCCCAGCCCCTCACCCCATAGTTTCCCAGTACCATCAGTCATTTTCTTATAGTATTACATTGGATGTTCAAGGTCCATTATATGAGTGAGAACATGTGATACTCAGATCTTTGTTTCTGTGAGAGGTCACTCAGTATTATAGACTCT